>NC_041395.2:77954634-78254634 GCF_900747795.2 Erpetoichthys calabaricus
TTGCAGCAATCTCATTTTTCTTCCTAGCACGGATGCTTCAAGTTTCCTTTTTTGAACTTGTAGCACAAATTGAGATTCCACCTCCCTGTCCTTGGTGTTCATGTCAAACACCTTCTTATTATGTTTGCAAATATCTGTTAAATTGCGGTTTGGGGTATTCTAATGGTCTCAGCATAGAGTGGTCTTTGGAATTAGCCTGCTTTGCATATGTTAGGCATGCTGAACTTTTCCTTAACAAAACATTCCTCCTAGAGATACCAGCATACAGCATTTGAGGGTTTCAGTAGAAACTGTTTATTTCTTTTTTGGTATATAAAGTGTAGGATTCACTGTCATACAGGAGAGTGCTGATGACACATGCACTGTAAACTACAGCCTTAGTCTTTGTTGTTGGTCTCTTATTTTCACATAAGCTCAGGGTATCTACATTGTGTATTATGACAGTGGCATCATCAGTGAATAATAAGTCCTTAGTTCGAGTAACACAAATTATGGTCTTAGCTTTGTGGGTCAATGATTTCAGTTGATGCCCCAATTGTGTATTTCAAGAGTAGTGACAATCACAAAAATGTTGGATACAATATACAACACTGTTTGACTCCACTGTAGATCTTTAAAGGATCTGAAATTCACCAGTAATAGTGGACTATTCCCCTCATGTTTTCATAAAAGAATGAAATGATGCTAATTAGTTATGGTGGACATGACATCCTTATCACTTATCAAGGAAGCAGCCATCTTTGCTGACCAAGTTGAAGGCCTTAATTAGAGTTGTAAATGCAACAGATCTTCATTGTTGCAGACTAGTGTCAGAGAATGCCACTTTGAATGAGCCTACACTATGCAATTTCAGCACATTTTACAAGCTCCTGATTGCTTTATTTTATTGGCATAAAGTCATTGAGGGTCATAATGTTCCTACACACAAGATACAAGATACATTTCAAACTGGTCAGAGTAGCTTATGGACTCCTGATGGTTATCAAACCAAAATTTTGACACTGTTGGCTTGAGTTTGTTAGGTGTAAGAGGTCATGCAAGCTAATTCTGCATTTAAATGACCAATGACCAATTAGGGATTAACTCCTTGTTTATAGTTTTGCAAGCATGGCTGTAGAATGCTTGTGAACTCTTTAGTAGAAAGTCAAATTGGTTAAGGTTTGGCTCTTAAGAGAACCTCCCACTGTGGGATGACTCATTTTGAGAAACATCATGATCAGGTAAAGTAAAGAGGAAATACTGAGGAATGTTGACCAGCAGTTGCTCATTCCTGATAGTTTGTACATTCAACAGATCAGCATAAGCAACTTAGTCTGCTAGTCATAAGATACAGTTTAATCAAGCGGATACTGATATGATTAGCTACATTTAGCCACTGTGAGAACAGACATTAGATAATTTATCTTAGCATTCTTCACAGTGTCAAATTGCAGAAGTAATGCAAATTTCTTTCAATGGTGTTATCACACAAATCTTACATTTCATGTTTCAAATGTTTCCAAGCTTTCATCTATATATATAAAATTCTTTTCGCGTTTGAAACGGAAATTACGTATGACCACATGATATGGAAATTCACGTATGAATTTCCGTATGAAACGGAAATTACGTATGACCACACGATATGGAAAATACCTATGACCACAGAACATATTATAATACAGGAACTAATCACTTCGTTTGTGGACGCCATTTTTATATCGTCTTTACAAATTGTTATTATTTGTGTGCACCCTGCATTGCCCTCTCCCACCCTTCCTGTCTGGACTACAGCGCTGAGCTATCCGCCACCAGAAGTTTTATTTATTCGTCCACGTGACTGTCCTTGTAACTTTTTTTTAGTTGGCAGTACTTGATAGTAGAAGAGATGAGGAAAACAGCTTTGTGTCTTTCTACTTTTTAACTGCGCCGATCTGTAAACAATGTGAAGACGAGACCGCCTTCAGCTGCAAGGGGTCGTGAGAACATAGTAGACGCTGGGAGGCGCAGAATGTCGGGCTGCTCCGCTGAGTTGAGAGCTTCGCAGTTTCGGGCAGTGTCCTCTCTTCTCGCACTGTTTGTGACACTTCAAGTCCCCCGTCGGCTCCTGGGAAAGTGGAAATCTTTGTGAATGAGTGTAATCGGCGCCATCGAAGCAGGACTCCGTTTGTAAATTGCCCTACACAACTACTTACTGACCCTTAAGGTAAGTTCGGGTCACTAAAACCCCACAACATTCAAGATTGTTTTTGTGATTAATTATTTTAACAAATCACAGGTATGTAGTGCAAGGTTGTCAGGAAAAAAATTTGGACAATCACATAGAAAATGTAATTTCTATACCACAGCAGTCGTGTGGCGCCTTTCACAAGGGATCTACTACTTACCTGTTGTGTTATAGCACCTTTAAAATGTAGTTTACCCGAAACCACTCCAGTAGTACTCAATGTATCTTTACTTCTTAAATGTTAATGTTTTACTGTTTAATAACTTATACACTACATTTTATTTTTTTCCCTTGAACTCAGTGAGCGAAGCCACTGAGTAATCAACTAGTGAGGCTATAAAATTGTATGACATATGCTTCCCTCCAGTGGGCTATCAGTACAAATCATAAGTTTGAGAGGGCTAAACTCTTGATGCCATTATATGTAAGAACATCATATAGTTTATGCCTTAGAATTGTAGAAGAAAAAGTCAGCCATGATATTAATAAACAAAAGGAGGTTTTTAATTACGTATTAGGGTTAATTTCTCTAAGCATAAAGAGAAGATTTCTGGATGTGGTGAAAGAGAATATGCAGGTGGTGGGTGTGACAGAGCAAGATGCAGAACTCAGGAAGATATGGAACAAGATGATCCGCTGTGGTGACCCGTAACAGGAACAGCCGAAAGAAGAAGAAGAAAAGGAACACCAAATTATATTTTCAAGACACTTTTATAGAAAAATATGACTGCTTAGTTATGTGAGTAAATGAGAAAACTGGCTAGCTAAGGCACGGAGTGTGGTGTAGTGGTTAAGGCTTTGGACTTCAAACCCTGAGTTGTGGATTCAAATCCTTCTACTGTGACCCTGAGCAAGTCACTTGACCTGCCTGTACTCCAATTGGAAAAACCAAATGAAATTTAACCAATTGTATCATAAATGTTGTAAGTTGTCTTGGATGAAAGCATCAGCCAAATAAGTAAATGCTGAATCCACTGATCCTGTTTTCCAGTTCTTTTAAACAATGGGTATTGTTTTAAAGCAGGGAAAAAAGGAAAATGGTTTTCCCATTTTTATAATTCTTGCAGACTACTTTAAAATATTAAAAGTCTGTATTTAATAAAAAAAATGTATATTTAATTTCTACACAGGTGTGCTGCCATGAATCTTCTCTCTACAGTCTGCCACGTGTAAAGAATGTAAGACTAGGGAGACCCCACACAAATTTAAAGGGATTTAACATAAAACCTTGTAAAAGGCAAGTCAGTAAATAAATGCAATGGAAACAGGGATGTTTGCCAAATTCTCCTTAGCATTTAGCAGCAACAGTGTTGATTTTGTCAAGTTAATCTTACAATGCTATCAACAGTCATACAGTTTGAATAATGGCAGTGCCTATCTAATTAGGAAAAGAAGAAAACATTGCTGAGTTAGCTAAAATGATAACATAAGGATAAGTGTAGAGTGTTTTAGCTGGCATAAGTGTTTGTGATGTAGCTATAAAGTGAGCTCCAACCTCAAGTCGCCTTCTCTGGATCTAATGGCAGAAAGTTAGAAGCATTAATCAAGTTTCCATTTTGTGCTTTAAAAGCAGAAAGAGATGGAAATGCTTACTTTCTGCAAAGGCATACTGCTTACAATCGGCTTGGGACTGAACCAGAATTATAGCAATGTGCACTTACTTTGAACATCCGGAATTTGGCAGACAACCCATTAGAATAAAAAGTCTTTATGATACACCTAAAGTTCCAGTGCTGCAAAAGTTGTCTTAGTAACGTCTAAAGAGTAGAGTTGAATGAACATGCTGTGAGGGATGGCCGGCCTGTCATCCCGGCCAACACCCCCAGGCCACCAGATGGAGCTCTCCCTGAAGCATAGAGGTTCCCCGAATTCCAGCACGGCCTCATGGACCTTGTAGTTTTTACAACCAGCCCTGCTGGATACCATGGGGACCTCCAGGAGACGCTGTAGGGAGGCTCAGGGAATTCTACATGCCCTATAACCTAGAAGTACATCATAGGCAAGGCGACAAGGGAAATGACGTGCTTCTGGGATGAAGAAGAGGATTTTTATCTGACCCGGAAGTGATAGGAGATCACATGGACTGAGGGATTGGAAACACTTCCGGGTCGGAATATAAAAGGACTATGGGAAATCCCAGACGATGAGCTGAGTTGGGTGGAAGGGTGGCAATGTGTCTGGGAGTGGAGGATTGTGATTATTGTATTATTGATTATTGATTTATGAGTATTGTGGAGTGGAGGGTGCTAAGTGCACTGTTTATTGTTCAAATAAATTATATTTGGACTTTTACCTGGTGTCTGGCATATTGTCCGAGGGTTCAAGAGGACGATAGTGCCTCTATCTGTTACAATGCTAACATTACCTTCACTCGTGCAGTTTGCAAACTGATTTCCTTGGACTTTTTGATTATCTGGTTAATGCTTTCCTGTTTTGAGTTATGTCAGCACTGAAATCAGGAAATAATTTCACAAAAAAAGTTGTTCAATACATAGCTTGCTGCTGGACAAGTCCAATTTCTGACTGGCCACTCTGAAACACATAAATCTGGTGAGTCTTGGATGATAACAGTTAACACTAGCTGAATTTCACCCAGGAATCCACCATTGGAAGGCACTGAGTTAGAAAGACCACAGGCTACTGCATTTATTTCTATGTCATTCCTTCTGAATCAGTTTACTTGTCAACTACTGTACTTTTCACTGCCATAGGCTGTGCTTTTAAATGATTGAATTCAAGGTCATGGCGTGACACTGCTTTTTGAAAAGCCATGTGTTCATGTTTACTATGTGGTATTTCAGCACAGATCTCTGTAGCCTTTCCTTTGCATCATGTTATTAAACATTGTGGTTTCCTGCAAAATTAATGCTCACATTATGTACCCTAAGTCAGCATATAACACTTCACTCATGGCCACAATGCCATTGCAAATTTTTCAGAGAAGGAGACGTGGCTGGCTGGGTCCTAAGAGATGAGTCTGTGTGGAATGTCACAAGCTATCCAAATACAAGCATTTACAATACACTGCTGTCTCTTCTGTGGCATTACGTGAATCCCATTCAGTTGTTTCCTGTAGACTAACTAGTATGACATGCTGACAATACTAGGTATAGTGATGTCTTTGTAGTTACACAGTTTGTAAAAGAATTTGATGTACAACAAATAAATGCCAGAAAAGACAATAGCTGAGAAGCCCAAGACTTCTGCTTAAACCAATGAAAGTAGCACAAGGTAAGCAAGTAAAGAGCTGAAACAGCAGACATTGATACAGCAGCATCTGCAAAGTGTGAACAGAGATGCCTTTCATCTGATTTTTTTATCCATTGGAGGAGCTCACTATTTGAGAATAATTGGAAGACTTTTGCTTTTTATCAAAATGCTACACGGTAAAATCTCATCAGAATATTTGCTAATGACAGCACAGTCGTTAGGCTGCTCAACAGCAACATACATTGCAAACAGCAATGAAGTGATTGAGGTTGCAACCACAATCTGGCTCAGAGTGACAACAAGACAACTCATTATATAAATCAGAAAACAAGGGCTGGAGGTCAGCAATGAGACATCAGAAATTTACAAGTCAAGGTTAAATGTTGAAGACAATACCTATGTTTATAATGATTGCTAATACTACATTATCAATAGTTTAATAACTCATTCAGAATAAAACTCATTCCTGTTGTAATGTTTGGCAGGAAATGTTTACCAAATGCAAAAAGAGTCTGAATATTTGGGGAGAGCTCTTCTTCAAACCCACAACAGCATTTGAAGTCCTTGCTGCTGTCGTGGGCACATGATGCTAGCAAACAGACAAAGGTGGCATAGCACACAATGGCCATCTTAGGGATTAATTCAAGCGATTCAACAAAGGAAAAATGACTCATGGGGAGAGAAGGATTAAGACAGAGCTTACACATAGTGCAATTTGTTGTTTTGTCCGTTTCACCTGCGGTTCCGCCAATAAGAGTGGGAAGGGATGTGGCAGGTGCTACAGGATAGGAAAAATAAAAGTACCAGTAAGTATCTTGGACTTAATAAAAATGTCCCCCTAGAAAGAGATGCACATTTTCCTCCCACAAACCAAACCCTTGTATGTTATGTTAATTTCTGACTCAACAGTACTGTAATGGACTAGCTTTTCATCTAAGGTTGGGTCCAGTCTTTTGTGCTAAGAATTTAAAACACAGGGTGCATACGGTGCATACTGTAGGTATTGTAGACTCACAGAAAACTCTCAAAGCTTTATGTGTTTCATTGTCTTGGATAGTAAGACTTTCATGAGAATAGCTGTTCATCTTAACACCAGGAGAATCAAGAATATTTTCGTTGAGACCAGAATGTTAAAGTTGAAAAAATCTAAAACAAAATTCACAGAACCAAGAGTTTCAGTCAGAGACAATTTGTTTCTTTTTTATTCTTTTACAAATAAAAGAGCTATTAACAGTATAAAAGTGATAACACATGAGGCATCAGCTTTTAATACATCACAGAAGCAATATTAATATATGTGACTTCCAAGAACTGCATTCCCAGCAACAGAACACTGCATTCTAGCAACATACTGTTGAAATGGTGGTGCCTGTTAAAAAACACAGTAAACAAAAAAAAACCCCACAACTTTAATCAAATTCTACTTCGCTCTAGAGAAGCAGTAACCATTAAATAACATTACCATAATGTTCTCTGGTGAAAGTTACCTTAAAAACACAAAATCTGAATAACAGGAAAAAAAGTAGTATACACACAAAAAATATTAACCCTATCTGACTCATAACACTCATGACATTTTATAACCTCTAGTGAGTGCATTCTCTGAATGTTGGCACTCCATGGAACACAGTAAGGACAGTGAGTGATTTAAGGATGTTTGTTAGTAGCTTTCCTGTCAAATAGTTGGGTCAAGCAAGGCTATTTTGTTTTTTTGGTAGCCTACCATCTATAAAAATGTATGGAAGACAGGGGGATATCTGGCCCTTCAATAAGTAATTGAGATCCTTGATTGCAGAAACACCTGGAACTGTTAAGTGGAATGTTAGGAGACCAGCAGCAGTAGTTGCAAAGACCATTCCTTGCGCTGGAGGTGCTTGCCAGGATGTCTCCAGAATGTCTTCAATTAAAAGCTATTTCTAGTCATGAAGTGTTTGATCGTGGAGTCAAGAGGTTATTTGGTGGCAAGGACTCAACTGGGAGGAGGAAGAGAGGCCAAAGGAGCAAGGAAAAGGCAGGAGGTGAGAGGATAAGGAAACTGTACAAAGATAGGAAAATGATCCAGCCATCCTATAGAATAGACTTGAAACCACTTTATGGACAAATCCAGTAAGACTAAATGGTTTGGTTTCTCTGTTTGCTTTGTGTATTCTTTGTCGCATGTACCCTTCTTCTATAAGCAGATTCATGATCATTTATGATGAAAAATACAAGTGTGGTGTCATCAGCAAAATGAACCAGTCTAACAGAACTCTGAAATGAAGTGTAACCATTTGTATACAATGAATAAAGCATGAGATGAGGAGAAAGAGAGCAAGCTATCTCTAATCTATCCTTTTAATCCTTATAATTATAATTACCAATATAACAATAGACTGCACGGCAATAACCCCTGGGAAAATGGGAAATTAAGGTCAAAGCTGTCTCACTTTTGGTTAAGACTACAAAATGACATCAAAAATTCAGAATCAATGTCTCCAAGACGGGACAGTTAATTTTGTGAGCTGGAATGTTAAAGGCCTGAATCACAAATTAAAAAGAAAGAAAGTATTCTCTCACCTAACAAGTCTAAACGCTAAAATAGTATTTTTTACAGGAGATCAGTTCCGGCTGCAAAGAGACTGGACTGGCCAAATGTACCATTCCAGCTTTACAAAAAAAACTAGAGGTGTGGGAATTCTCATACATAGAGCAGTCTCATTTGTAGTATCAGATGTTGTATCTAATCCTGAAGGGAGATACATGATTGTTATGGGTAATTTATTTAATTGTAAAGTGATTTTGATAAATGTTTATGCACCCAATGTAGATGACAGGGAATTCATCCAAAATGTATTTGCATCCATTCCCAATGTGAACACTCATAAAATTATAATGGATGGGGACTTTAATTGTGTTTTAAATCCAGACCTAGATAGGTCTCCTGCCACAGGGGTGATTACATCTAACACTGCAAAGACAATTACACAGTTTGTAACTGACCACAACCTATCAGACCCCTGGAGATTTCTAAACCCAAATTCAAGAACCATTTCTTGCCTACGATTAAATCATGCAAGTACGACATTATTGTTATTTCTGACCATGCCCTTCTGATCTTGAGATAATGTGATAAAATCATTATGCCCCACATACTCATCTTGCAGGTGGTGTCTTAACCCACTTTTATTAACAGACAAGAACTTCACAGAATTTATATCAAAACAAATCAGTTTCTTTCTAGAGACAAATATATCCTCAGAGATCTCTGCAGGAATTCTCTGGGAAACCCTGAAGGCCTTCTTAAGAGGCCAGATTATCTCATATCTCTCCCACAAAAATAAATTGGAAACCAAGCAGGTATCAAAGCTAACCAACAAAATTACTAGAATAGATCAAGAACATGCCAGATGTCCAAGTGAGGTTGTTCATAGGAAAAGTCAGGCTCTGCATTCAGAGCTCAACCTCTTAACAACTAAAGAAACTGAACAATTTATTTTAAAATTAAGACATCATTACTATGAACATGGAGAGAAAGCTAATAAGCTTTTAGTTCAACAAATCCACAAGCAAGAAGTTTGTAATGCAATCCCAGCAATTACCAACACAAACTGAGACAAAATCATTGACCATAAAAATATAATGCACACATTTAGAGACTACTATAAATCCTTATATTCTACTGAGTTTAAGGAAGACAAGACACAATCTGAATTCATTAGAGATACCACAAATAGATTCTCTTAGTGTAGAGGAATTGGATAAACCGTTGGCACTATTAGAATTATTAGATGCTATAAAGTCATTTCAGAGTGAGATAGCAGCAGGCCCCGATGGCTACCCTGCCGAATTTTATAAGAAGTTCTCCACTCAGCTAGCTCCCCTCCTATTAGCAACATTAACAGAAGCTAGAGACAATAAAATTCTACCTCAAACTTTTCATCAAGCATTAATCACCATCTTTCCTAAACAAAATAAGGACGCATTACAATGTGCATCATACAGACCAATTTCACTTCTGAATAATGATGTTAAGATACTCTCCAAAGTCCTAGCTAGAAGGATGGAGAGAGTGCTGCCTACAGTAATATCACAAGATCAAACTGGATTTATTAAAGGCTGACATTTAGCATCCAATCTTCGACACCTGTTTAATGTAATATACTCACCCGCAAAGTCAAACATCCCAGAGATTTTATTATCCTTAGATGCAGAAAAAGCATTTCATATGATTGAATGGAACTACCTTTTCACTACCTTAGAGACATTTGGGTTTGGCCCAAACATTTGTGAATGGATCAAACTACTGTATACCAATCCAGAAGCTTCAGTTTGTATTAACAACATTAATTCAGACTACTTTAAACTAGAACATGGTACCAGACAAGGATGCCCCTTGTCACCACTACTTTTTGAAATTGCCATTGAGCCACTGGCAGTTCACTTTCGAAATGCTTATGAGATAAAGGGGATTATCAGAGAAGGACTTCATCAGAAAATTTCTCTATATGCAGATGATATGGTACTGTATATATCAGACCCACAAAATACTGTGCCTGCAGTCCTAACAGCACTTACAGAATTTCAAAAAATTGCTGGTCTCAGAATTAATTTGACTAAAAGTGTGCTCTTTCCAGTGAATTCTCAAGCACACAATATTAGATTGGACACCTTCCCTTTTATCATCACAGATCAGTTCAGATATCTAGGGGTAAACATCACAAGTAAACATAAAGCTCTTTATCAACAAAATTTTGCTGTCTCGCTGTAAAAAGCTTCTCTTTTTATTTCAGAATATTCCAATATACATCAATACATTGTTCTTTAAGAAATTAGATTCAACCATAACCACATTTATTTGGAATTCAAAACATCATCGTATCCAAAGAGCGACCCTACAAAACATCCACGTATCCAAAGAGCGACCCTACAAAGGCCAAAGGCAGAAGGTGGCATAGCTCTATCTAAATTTCAGTTTTACTACTGGGCAGCAAACATACAACATATTAAAACCTGGACATTGATACAAATAGATGAACATATGCAGGCTTGGTCTGCAAGTCAAGTCAAGATTAAAGACAGGAAGGTCATACGAGAAACAGAGCAGTTGCTGAATATTTTGAAGATCTGCCTAATAGACCTTCACATTCCTCCAGCCAATGATTACTTGCCTATAAACTGCAAAAAGCATGCTAGGGGGAAAAATGGTAAAGAAGCCAGAGCAGACCGTTCCTGAAAAACCTCTCAAGGCAGATCAGGGGCTCTCATGTATACACGTTGCATACACATAAAAAATGTTAACTAAAAACTAAACTTGGTGTAAAGCCATGCACATTTTCACGGCAGAGTCCCCCCTTGCGTATGCACTTTTCTGCTCGGTTTTGCAAACAGGTGGCACCCAGCATCAAAGCAGTGTTACTGTTTCTGTGGTCTACTTTTCTTTTCTAGATTCACATCTATGATGTTTTATCAAATACATCGAAATTAATATAATATTGTTTACAAATTTAATTCACTTGTTTGTAATCATTCCGTAACAATATAATGGTGCACAGTATGGCAAAACTATTCCAACTACCATGGCTGCTTTAGTGTTGTTAGAAGACATTGCAAATGGAAGAATTAGAAGAGAGAGCGTATTTACAGATGACGATGACTGGCTTCTAAGTCGATTTTGATTTCCAACAGCTATCCTCTTGGAGCTTTGTGCTGAACTTATGCCAGCTTTACAAAGGCAGACTTTGAGGAATTGTGCTCTACATGCTGCTTTGCAAGTTCTGTTCACTCTCGGGTTTTTAGCCACAGGAGCTTTTCAACATGAACTTGCTGACAATTGGGTATTTCACAAACATCACTGAATTGTGCCATTCCAGATATATAGGATGGTATTATCTGCTTGTCATCCAGATATATAAGGCTTCCTTACACTGTGGTTGAACCGGCAAACATAAAAGTACAATTCGCAGCAACATCCAGTTTTTCAAATGTAATCAGAGCTGTCAAATAAGTACATGCACATTGCTATTGCAACAACGCTGGATAAATTATATCAGCCAAGGATAAATCACCAGAGCAAACAGTCATTTTAAGGATAGTGAATCACCTCAAAGTAAAGAGCAGAGATGCGGTCCGTTGTGGCACTCAGTGCCATCACTACGCTATAATAGCACCTTCAGAGAATTAATTTGCTTATGTAAATTGAAAGCATTTCCACTCTATTAATGTGCTGCTCTATAGTGCACTGAAAGTGTGTCACAGTGTGCACGCATGTACCTGAAGAGATGCACTATGATGAACCAGACCAAATGATCAGCCAAGTTGGACAGCGTTACAACTCCATTTAAATGTAATTAGCAGAAGGTAAAAACAGGTAATCAGATGCAGCATTTATTTTTTAACCAATTCATTTAATTTGTTGTCAATATCACATAGTATAGCCCTTCTATTCCTTTGTTCATTGGCCACATCTCTTACTGCATTCACTATTGCATTTTGTGATTCTAGAACGGTCTGTCAGCACACAGCCAGATGTCCTCCCAGCAGTTTCCGAGGCAGAGGTGTGTGAACAGCCAGCCCCTGAAGATGTACTCGGCACAGCAGCATCATCACCGCCTGACTATTGCACAGGGGTCAGTTTTTTGTAATAGTGTCTGAAACAAAATAAACAGACAGTGGGCTGTGACTCACCTTTTCACGGTGACTGTGATATCTGACCACTTCTTTTTTCTTTTGGGCACTGTGCGACTTTCTGAACTTGAACTTTCGAGTGTCTCTGCCACACTTTTGTTTCTTATACCACTGCATAAGCCAAATAATAGTACATTTTTACTTGCCTCCACTTTGCATTCACTTCCTTTTCCATTGTTTTTTAACTAAACACTGACTGGAAGGTGATATTTATATTGATTTGCATATTAAAATATGTGAAATTCTGGGAGGAGTCGGGGTGGGGCTCTAGGCGCGTGCATGTGTGCATTTTCACGTTTGTTGGATTTGTGAAAGAGAGGTGCGTGGAACTTGGCGAACACACAGATTTATGCATCTGGATTTTTTTTTCTACGTATGCACATTTCCACTTTAATTTGTACACCATGTTTTAGTGTGAATTCTACGCATGGTGTTATGCATGAGGCCCCAGGACACCACAGAAGATATGCTTATATTCTTGCTTTGAGAAGTTCTGGGAAAAAGATAAAGTACCAACAGAATGGAAAGAATGCTATCTTGCCAAGATCACAAACAAAGGAGAGCTCAGCAGTCAGTATTAATCAATCTTTTGTGTACTATAGGAGTAAATGTTGTTCTTGTTGTTGCTGTTGTCAGTCCCATGAAAAACCTTCTTTAGGAAAACCCTAGAGAAGACTAAATATGCTGTAGACACCAAATTAGCAGATGAACAAGCGGGCTTCTGGAAGAACAGATTATGTATTGACCAAACAGCCACATCATACATTGTAAACAAGCAGTCTCTTAACAGAGAAACTCATCTCTTTATATCAGATTTTTTGATGATGAAGTCCCTATGGAGAATCCTGCAGCATCATAGCCTACCAGGCAAGACAGTGAAACTTACAAGAACTCATTCAAACAAAGGTGCAGCAAAGTCATCTATAGCGGCAACTTATTGGCAATTTTTGGATAAAAACAGGAGTCAGAAAAGGGTGTGTGATGTCCCCTTTCCTTTTCCGTCTGGTCATGAACTAGACCATTAAGACATCTACAGCACTGAAAAGCGATCCAGTGGACTTCATGGAAACAACTGGATGACGTGGACTCCGCTGATGATATAGTTCTCCTATCCCATATCCACAAACAAATGCATTAAAAATGATAGACCTGACAAACAATTCAGTGCAAGAAAATAAAGACCTCAAGGCCAGCTCAAATTGTGTTGACCAAGTCACTCTCCACTTAAGGAGTTAGAAGCCTTTACCTACCTGGGTAGTGTCATTGACAGACAGGATGGTAATGAAGCAAATGTCAAGGCAAGGATTGGCAAAGGCCTCAAGAACATCTGGAGCACCAAGTAGCTATCACAGCACATTAAAATCAAGTTGTTCAACTCCAATGTAAAGTCAGTTCTTCTGGAGGACAAAAAAGATCACCATCAGGAAAATGGAAATGTTTATTAATAGCTTTCTGAGAAAAATCCTATGTATCAACTGGCCCGAAATGATTAGTAACACTGATTTATGAAAGAAAATACATCAGCTGCCAGTAGAAAAAGAACAATAATGCAAAAGAAAATTAGGGATGGATAGGACAAAAGCTGTACAAGCCAAATATCAACATCACTAGACAAGCGCTAACATGGAATCCTCAGAGAAAGTGAAACAAAGGCTGGCCAAAGAACACTAGGCGACACACCCTTGAAACTGAACCAAAAAAGATGGGCTTCACCTGGGATAAACTTGAAAACTGGCCCAGGACAGAGGAATTTGGCAAGCTGCTGTTGGCAGCCTATGCCCCAGGAGGGATGATGGGATTAAATAAGTAAGTTTAAATACTGCAAGCTCCATTTAAAAAAATACAATGGTATATTTATAGGAAGTAATATGTTGGCATAATTTTAAGAAAGGTAACATCTTTGTACTAGTCCTAATGTACTTTAAATGAACTGTGTTAAAAATCTGAACTGATAGATTTCACAATAAATGCAAAAGGTGCAGATATCTGTGCCAAAATGCTTGAGAATATAGCGAGAGAAAATATTATTTGTCTAACTTAATCATCAAAATTAAAGAGTGCAATTGTTAGGTATATGTCCAAATTCAGGTATTGAAACTGAAAATCAATTGAATTACAATTGGATTAGATTAATTATGCCATAAGGAACTACATTGTATTTTAAAAAAGACACAAAAAAGAAAAGAAAGTTCATTCCATGCTATTAAATACAAATGAAAACTCAGTTTTTGCCAGTTACACTTTAATTAACTTAATAGCCAAAACATAGAGTAGTGCTTCTAAATTATTTTTTATTTCTTGGCTTGTAATTAACTTTTACCTCTTTTAATTCTTTCATTTCAATCGTGTACAGTTTATTATATAAGTTATTCTAAAAGAAATTCCTCCATATTGTTAGTTTTAGTATAATTTACTGTTCTAGAGACAGTGTCATTAAAGCAGTTTCTAACCCAAGAGTCCATTACCTTCTCATGCACTACCATTCAGCACATTTTCAACATGAAATTAAAAGACTAGGTATTACTTTTCCTGTTAGAAATGATAGTTCTCCTCTGAAGTGCATAAGGGTTAAAAAAGAGTGGTGGATTAGCTGAAATGTTATAAAAGTGAAAAGAGAGAAAAAGGGAGTCATTTAAGCCTACAAACTGTAAACTTATGGGTGTATAGCTGGGAGAAATTCTTTTTTCCCAAAAAATTGATTTTTCTTTTTTCTCTGTTACCTTTCATAGCAGCAACCAGTTGTCCAAACAGATGGAGCATCATTCACACCTGGCATTAAAATGTGTTTTTGATGATTTTACCATGATTTGATAACACTCAACCAAGCTCCAACTCAAAGTAAAAATACTTGTGACCAGACGGGGATTAGATCACTCCAACCACCCTTGGAACTTGTCATGAGTGAATAGCGCTGTTTCTCCTTTTTATTGGACACTCGATCCATGCTAAACTTTGTCTTGCCACCCTGTAATGTGCCCACACAGCCGCTTGATCTGATTTTCACTGCTGTACAGCATTCTTAGTTTACAGGTGTATTATTTTCATCTTAATGGGATGCTCTTTCTTTAAAAGGTAATAGTGAACTTTATAAAAGGAGAATCAAAAAGTGCCAGGTTACATAAATTATTTGTACTTCACCAAGTTTAGTTTGTTCTCTTAGAAACTAACTCAATTCCTTAATGAATTCTCATCAAGACAGAAATAAAAATAAAGAAATAATAATAAGTCTCTGGTGGCATGGTGGTGCAATGGTAGTGTTGCTGCCTCACAGTAAGAAGACCTGTGTTTGTGTCCCAAGTCCTCCCTGCATGGAGTTAGTATTGTCATGCTTGGTTCACAAAGTTGCACAGATACACTCAGGAGATTCTAGAGACAAAAACTTTATTCAAACACTTCAAACAAACTTGAGTCTCTTTCAGGAGTGAATTGGGCTCTGTGTGTACCCAGAGGGCATAGCTCCGTCTCTGAATTAAAAGAATAGAAAATCTTCCTCTTCATAGGGGCGTGCCTCGGGAGCAGGAGCCCAAACAGGAGCAATGGATGTCTGGAAGGAAGACAGACAAGTCAGTGAGACAAAAGGATAGCTGCGGTACAGGCTTTTAAATGCTTGAAGTAAAGATGCAGATCACGCGGCACGGCAGCAGCAGCAAGCCAGCAGCTGATCGAGCAAAGAGGAGGTAAAAAACTGTATTTTTTTCCCATTGAATCACCGTTTAAAAGGGGATTTTGGAGGAGCAACCATGTCTCCTTGGGGGTGCGTTCAGCCTGTTCACAGCATATTCTCCCTGTGTCTCTGTGGGTTTCCTCTTGGCTCTCCGGTTTCCTCCTACAGTCCAAAGACATACGAAATTGCTCCAGGGCGTCGTACAATGGGCTGACCCTCTGGTTATGTGAAAAGACAATGTCCCCTCTGGGACTAATAAAGTATATCAAATCAAAAACAAAAAAATAAAATGTGGTGTTCTTAAACTGAAGAATATGTATTAGAAAAGGATAAAACATTTTATGAAATACATAATATGAACATTATAATACCAGATCAAGCACATTAAAACCATTATTTACCACACTGTAAGTCACTGGGTTAATGTCTCCGATACATGCAATATTTATGAATAGAGTGGAATTTGTTGGTTTACATTTTCATACAGTATTTAGCTAAAGAGCTACTGCCATTTACAGTTATATATTTATTGTTGTTTCATATAATCAAAATGTTTTAATGTTTCAAAAGGCACTAGTACATAAAAGGTATTATTATTACTCCCAAAATGTACTTGGAATTTTCTTTGTGTGGTTGGAGTCCTGAAAAAACATATCACATTCACACAATGCAGAATAATAACTGTTTAAAATCAATAGAAGTCTAAACGGTGTACAACTTAAATTCTATAATTGTAAATAAAAAATTGTCACTGAGCCTTGCAGGTGTTTTCTGGTAGGTAGCTCAAGTGCTCCACACGCCATTTCAAGCTTTTACTCCTCCACCTCTGGTGGTTTTTCAAGCTGGTGCAGTCACATTACTAAAAATTTCTGAAACAGTAGGATCTTGTGCAGTCTGCTACAAACAGCGCATCACAAAAGATGAACTGCTGCATCTGTACATAGGAGTGATATGATTTTCTATTTTCATTTAATTCATCAGGGCAGGGACTCAGCACATTATAAATAGATCTAAACTGGGATGCTGCTCCGTGTCAATCCCTATGTGTCCTATTTTGTGGTGTTAAATTAACTGGTAGTAAAACTCTATTCCAAATGGTTATTGCATCTTTGCTTGCACATTAGTCTGGACCATTAACCTGCTAAAAAAAATCAACTATTTGTAGATGGATGCCGGCCTAACATGAAAGCATGCAATTGATTAGTAGTGATTTTTAGGTAGGCTATAGGATTCAAATGTCTCCCAGATTGTAAAAAGAGACATTCAGTGTGCCACAATACCACACCCCATATCATTACTCTGTCACCATCTGTCTGCATTGGTGACACTAGACAGGACCAATTGACCATTAGGGCAATGTCATAGTCCTGCCATCAGCATGAACCAGAAGGAACCAAAGCTCACTGGACATTCTTCCAATGCTTTAGTGTGCAGGGTTTGTATTCTATGGCCAATGCAGGCATTCTTTGTCTATTAGAAAAAGAAGTGCTGAGCTGAGCAATGAACAAACTCTATTTCACTACAGACATAAGTGCACTTCAAAATGCTGAAAGGGTCTTCTCAGGTCAGCTTCTTTTACATTCCTGTAGTCACACTGTGTTAAACTGTATGTTTGCCATGAATGAGAAACACTTTCTTTATTGAGATTTATAAGCGGTATCCGTAAATAATTGAAATAGCAGAAAAAAAGCATCATTCGAAAAACTTAAGGAGAAAAATGGAATATTTAAATGTGGAATACAGTATAATACTGAAGCATGCTCTGCTTTTAAATGACAGAAAATGAGCAGTGGTTTAAACATGTAAGAAGCAAACTAGGAGTGCATAAAATATTCATTTTGTGTATCAAAACCAGTTTGTTTAAGTAAAATGGTTTACTGAGGAAGGATTCTCTAGTGCCTGTTTTCTCAAAGATAAAAGTATACGTACAGTGAATGGAGGCAGTTGGCTGGCTAAAACAGATACCCATCAAACTTGAAAAGCTTAATGGAAGCAACATTCACGTACCAATAAAAGGATCAGTGATTGCTTTACTCACGTAGACAAGATAAGCTGCAACAAAAATGATAGGCGGACACCCCACTATAAACCCTGATGGTTTGTTAATAAACATTTGCATTTGTTTATTATAATAAATGCTGTATTTTTAATGGTCTTTTCCAATGAAAGCAAGAAAAGAGTGTTCTTCTGGGTAGGAAAAGGAAAATGGAGCTAGTCTTAATAAACTTTAGTTTAATGGCAACACAGTAATGTAATAGATAGATAGATAGATAGATAGATAGATAGATAGATAGATAGATAGATAGATAGATAGATAGATAGATAGATAGATAGATAGATAGATAGATAGATTATTAATCCCAAGGGGAAATTCACATACTCCAGCAGCACCTTACTGATTCAAAAAACAATATTAAATTAAAGATTGATAATAATGCAGGTAAAAACAGACAATTACTTTATATAATGTTAATGTTTACCCCCCGAAACCCCCCCCACCCACCCCCCGGGTGGAATTGAAGAGTCACATAGTTTGGGGGAGGAACGATCTCCTCAGTCTCTCAGTGGGGCAGGACAGTGACAGCAGTCTGTCGCTGAAGCTGCTCTTCTGTCTAGAGATGACACTGTTTAGTGGATGCAGTGGATTTTCCATAATTGATAGGAGCCTGCTCAGCGCTCATCGCTCTGTCACAGATGTCAAACTGTCCAGCTCCATACCAACGACAGAGCCTGCCTTCCTCACCAGTTTGTCCAGGCGTGAGGCGTCCTTCTTCTTAATGCTGCCTCCCCAGCACACCACCGCGTAGAAGAGGGCGCTCACCACAACCATCTGATAGAACATCTGCAGCATCTTATTGCAGATGTTGAAGGACACCAGCCTTCTAAGGAAGTATAACCGGCTCTGTCCTTTCTTACACAGAGCATCAGTATTTGCAGTCCAGTCTAATTTATCATCCAGCTGCACTCCCAGGTATTTATAGGTCTGCACCATCTGCACACAGTCACCTCTGATGATCACGGGGTCCATGAGGGGTCTGGGCCTCCTAAAATCCACCACCAGCTCCTTGGTTTTGCTGGTGTTCAGGTGTAGGTGGTTTGAGTCGCACCATTTAACAAAGTCCTTGATTAGGTCCCTATACTCCTCCTCCTGCCCACTCCTGATGCAGCCCACGATAGCAGTGTCATCAGCGAACTTTTGCATGTGGCAGGACTCCGAGTTGTGTTGGAAGTCCGATGTATATAGGCTGAACAGGACCGGAGAAAGTACAGTCCTTTGTGGCGCTCCTGTGTTGCTGACCACAATGTCAGACATGCAGTTCCCAAGACGCACATACTGAGGTCTGTCTTTAAGATAGTCCACGATCCATGCCACCAGGTTTGAATCTACTCCCATCTCTGTCAGCTTGTCCCTGAGGAGCAGAGGTTGGATTTTGTTGAAGGCGCTGGAGAAGTCTAGAAACATAATTCTTACAGCACCACTGCTTCTGTCCAAGTGAGAGAGTGATCGATGTAGCATATAGATGATGGCATCCTCTGCTCCCACCTTCTCCTGATATGCAAACTGCAGAGGGTCGAGGGCGTGTTGAACCTGTGGCCTCAGGTGGTGAAGCAGCAGCCTCTCCATGGTCTTCATCACGTGTGATGTCAGAGCAACAGGCCGGAAGTCATTCAGCTCACTAGGACGTGATACCTTTGGGACTGGGGTGATGCAAGATGTTTTCCAAAGCCTCGGGACTCTCCCCTGTTCCAGGCTCAGGTTGAAGATGCGCTGTAGAGGACCCCCCAGCTCCGATGCACAGACCTTCAGCAGTCGTGGCGATACTCCATCTGGACCCGCTGCTTTGCTGGCACGAAGTCTCCTCAGCTCTCTGCTCACTTGCGCTGTTGTAATTATGGGTGGTATCAACAGAAGGATGTGTGGATGGTGCAGTACTCCGAGGTGAGAGTGAGAGTGGGTTAGGGTGGTCAAACCTGTTAAAGAAGTTGTTCATTTGGTTTGCTCTCTTCACGTCTCTCTCGATGGTGGTACCCCGCTTCAAGCTGCAGCCAGTGATGATCTTCCTCCCATCCCACACTTCCTTCATCCTGTTGTTCTGCAACTTCTGCTCCAGCTTTCTCCTGTACTGCTCCTTCGCGCGTTGGACTCGGAGTTCCTTCTGCACACGCTTGAGCTCATGCTGATCACCGCCTTTAAAAGCCCTTTTCTTCTGATTCAAAAGGCCCTTGATGTAACTTGTAATCCATGGCTTGTTGTTAGCATAGCAGTGTACAGTTCTTACTGGAACTACAATGTCCATACAGAAGTTGATGTAGTCAGTAGTGCAGTCAACAACTTCCTCAATGTTCTCACTATGTGATCCCTGCAGGATATCCCAGCCTGTAGTTCCAAAACATTCTCTCAGAGCATTCTCAGCCTCCGGGGTCCACTTCCTGAATGATCGTGTAATACAGTAATACTGTTACTAACTGCTTTGATCAGTTAGTCTTTCTTTTAGATGCAGGTAAATAGCATTCACTTTGTTTTGCAGGCACTTTGCCTTTTTCTTGGTCACAGATACAATTTTCTTCTCCTTCTTCTTCTAACACTATGGAATGTTGCAGTCTGTGTTTGCAACAAATATGAGGTGAGACACAAAAATAACCAGACTGGGCTTGGGGCCTTCCTGGAAAACCGTCTGGAGGTCGGCTGGATGTGAATCATAAAACTATATTCCCTCCTGCACACCTTCTCAAACTGCCGGTATATCCTGTGAATAGCCCAGTCAGTATTTGCATAACAACCTCTGCACAAGTTTCCGCGATAATGTCGGGTGGAAAAATCGAACAACTAATCAATATCAAATTTCTCGCGAATTTTCTGTTTTTCCGTAAAGCAGTTCTTGACTGACAAAAACATTCCTGTCCTTGATCATCCTCCCTATTCGCCCGATTTAGCTCCCTGTGATTTTTACTTGTCCCCGAAAATTAAAAGTAACCTGAGGGGAACACATTTTTCTTCAATGCATGAAGTGAAGACAAAAACTGCAAGTCTGTTGAAGAGCCTCAAGCAAGAAGTCTTCCAGCACTGTTTCAATCGACGGAAGATACGTATAGAGCGGAGTAGAGATCGGGAGGGGGAGCATATAGAAGGTGACGATGTTTAGAATGCTGTAATTCATCAATAAATATTTTTTTTTTACCAATCCGGTTATTTTTGTGTCTCACCTCGTACATCTTCAATTCATTGATAGGCTCCTTCTTCTCATCCTCAAAACTCAAATTCCCTTAGATGTGGCATGCTAAATTCCTTCTTTTCAGCTCTGGTATGCTGTAGGTTTCTTCTGACTGCAATTCAGTCTGAAGGTGAGTTCTGTGAAGTGTATGGCATTCAAAGTTCTTCTTATAAAGCACAACTTTGCATCAGCATCTGTATTCTTTATTACCGGTACAATTTAATTTGTTCTCCATTTTGCAGCGAATAGCTTTCCTTAAACAAAAATGCATTTTAAACATCCTTCACTTGTGTACTTAAACCTTAGTAAAATTTAAAGCATCCATTATTTGAGTGCAACTGGCCAGTGTTACTCCCATTATGACACAGAGGAAGCGATTAGTACCAGGAAGAAGAGAAAGGTACACCCGCCACGAGAAAGTGAAGGAGATAACTGAGGCAACCAAGACCAAAGGTAAAAAAACAAATCAAAGTAGTAATAAAAAGCAAAGATCTAAAGCCAGAAAGTCTCCCAAAAAGTAACAACTCAGCAATTAATTTTATTATCACCAAAGCGTTACAAACAAAATGGCGATCTGTTATACTTCACGGAGTTAGTGATGGGAATCGCAACTTCCAGGGCACATATCTAGCAAACCCAGGCACAAAATGGTGGCATGTGAACATTTTTTAATTTCAAACTTAAATGCAGCTTCCTAGGAATGAATATTAAGTGCCATTCAATGCACCATGTAACAAAACATGCCAAAAAGGTTGCTTTTTCCAAAGTATCTTCTAAAAATAATTTTACTTCATACCGGATTCATGACAACTCCTGCTTCTGTGCTCCCAACAAGCAAGGCCAGTCATCCAGATATTTGTTGCTTCTGTTCAACTGACAACCATCTGTATAAGGAGTAGCCTCTTTGCTTTTGTTTTCTGTGCACAGTCAGCCAATCCACAACCATATATTAAGCTATATTGTTTGTATAAAAATATGCTAAATAAATAAATGTGTGTCATTTCTACACCTGCTACTTTTTATTACACATACAGTATATCAACTTTTGCTTATCCACTTTCTAAACTTATTGGAAACTTGCAGGGCCTGCAGAATTGCTGATGTCTCATACCTCTGTGTGCCATTTTCATATCTTGTTTAGTATCAGTGCTTTTTGAAAAGTTCAACTGCATTCAGATAACAAAATTCAAAATTCAGGATGGAAAACCTTTATATCACAAGCACACATATTTTCTCTATATTTTCATTTTTCTCCAAATTTGTAGAATTATAATAACACCCATGACACAGCCATATATTTGGAAACCTGAATTTGCTTTCTATTCATCGTTAGTCTTCAGAATTTCTTTACATTCAGACATTCTTTAGTATCATTAGTAACCCAGTTTTTCAGAATAAAATGGTTTTGCAGTGGGTTGAACTGTCTTTGCATTCCACTTACCCTGCAGATTAATTCCAAGATAGGGCCTGTATATGGAGTTTGGATGATTCCCAGCAAAAAGAAATGTTTATTCTAGAAACTCTGCTTTGTTGTTGGTTGCTGTTTGGTTGATTAACATCATTCAAAGGACTCACTGTGGTTGGTTTCTCTGTAATGACATGGCATCCTGTCCAGGACTGATTTACAAGGTCCTGTTACCATTGGGACACTATTGAAGAAAAACAGGTATAGGAGATCAATGGATGGAAACAAAAGAAAGTCTAGCATTACAATTTATAATTCAAGAGTTTATTCATAACCAGTCTTTATCCCAGTCCACTATTCCACCCAGCCTGAAGTCTTCTATTATAGTTTCATTACCGAAGTGGATTATCATGAGCAGCCTAAATGACTGCCATCCAGTGGTATTTACTCCTGTGATCGTGAAATGCTTTGAGAAACTGGTCTGGACTTGCATCATTTCAAGCCTTGCATCCATGTTAAACACACTCTTGTATGCTTACAAGTCTACAGAGGACACCATAGCCACAACTCCATACTATCCTAACCCAGTTGGAGCAGCAGCAGAACTACACTAGGCTGCACTTTGTAGACTTTATCTCTGCATTTAATACTATCCTTCCTCATATACGGGTAACCAAATTGACAGACCTGGGGCTATCTCATTCCATCTTGCTCTGGATTATGTATTTCCTCTCTGATTACTCCCAGTGGGTAAGAGTAGGCCCCTGCATCTCCTCAGCCCTCAGACTCAGCACTTGTTCTCCACAGGGCTGCATGCTGAGCCCTCTTCTCTATATCTTCTATACCCATGACTGTACCCCAGCACACTCCAGCAATGGCATCATCAAATTTGTGGATGACACCACTACAGTGGGGCTCATCACTGGAGGGATATGAGTCTGCTTATCATGACGAGGTGAAGCAACTGTCTGGGTGGTGCATTGACTTTAGGAGGAAGAACATGGGTATTCAGCCCCTTTGTATTGGCAGGTATTGCATAGAGAGTGTCTTGGAATTCCAGTTCCTGGGTGTACACATAGAGGAGGGACCTGACTTGAAGCGCTATCAAAACAGAGCTGGTAAAGAAGGCACAGCAGAGACTTTACTTCCTGAGAATCCTCAGGAAGAATAATTTCACCCAAAAACTGCTCTTGTCCTTCTATTGTTGCACTATAGAGAGCATATTGACTTATTGCATCTGTGTGTGGTTTGCCAGCTTCACAGTATCAGAGGGAAAGCACTCCAGGGGGTTGCTAGAACTACCCAGAGCATTATCGGATGCCCTCTCCCATCCCTGGAAGATCTTTACAGTTCCCGCTGCCTTAAAAAAGTCCAGAGCATACTTAAAGATCCATACCACTACATCACTCTCTGTTTGAACTGCCACCTTTGGGCAGATGTTTAAAGATAATTAAAACACGGACAAATATATTAAAAAACAGTTTTTACTCTAAGGCTAAATTTACAAAATGCTGCTCATATTTCAAAACCCTCATGGGAAACATCATGCAATGAATACAAGCAGAATGTGAAAAAATGTTTTGTACAGTATGTGTGGTATGATGTGTGTTTTACTATTTTATCTTTAGAATCCCTTTTATAAATCTTCATATGTTTTTAAAATTCTTCATATTTGTATATTTTTATAGTTTTATACTTTATCCTTGTTTTGCACTGATAGGCTGCCTTTCAATTACATTGTATACGTACAATAATAAAGATATTCTTTCATTCACTCATGGTACAGACTAATTGATAATGACCATAGAAATTTATGAACTATACCGTAGCTAACCATGGGTGTGTCTGTTACAGACTGAATATAGAAAGAGATAAATAATTTTTATAGTTATGCACTCATTATAATGTATAGTGATTGGATACAGTTTATGGTGTTTAATATTCATATGCATATTTATTCAATGTGTATTATGGCTATCAAAAATTATAACAGAGCTGCCCTGTTTAGAGCTTATGTATTATTAATACTCTGCTCTCTTTGTTAGCACATCTTGTCTGTAATAAAAGGGTCTCTTGTCTTCCAGTTAAATAAAGAGTAGAGCTTATTTCTTCCACAATACCTGTTGTGAGAAGCGGTATTTAAACTCTGTTCTGCTGGCATACTGAAACTGTTGTGGACAACAAAAAGAATTAAATCTTGCCAGCATAATAAAAGGTAGGGAACCATTTAATTTTATACCTTTGATCCTTGCTTCTAGTCTGTTATCAGGGACTTCCTCTCTTTCTTTGAGTATCCAACCTTATTTAAATTCAGCAATGAAACAGAGATCTTTTCAGGAAGACCTGGGGTGACTCTCCCAATTAAAGGCCAGAAAATCCAAGGGTGGTTCCCTTGACTTGGGGTTCTGCTTATTAAGCAGTCTGCCAGCACTGCACCAGGAAATACTACAAAATTGAACACATAAGTGCCAGGACAGTGTATATGACAGAAAGAGGAGCTTCCATTGAGAAAGAATCTCCAAGAGGTTATAACAATATGGTAATCTGAGACTCTTTTAAAAACAGAAAAAACTAAGTACAGATAACATGGACATGTTCCTAGAACTATTGTAAATACAGCAAAAATGTATACAAATGTCATGAAGAACTGCATAAACTGACAATGTCAGGGAAAACTAAGAATGGTACAATTTTGAGAATAAAACTCCAGTATTTAGAAGACTATGTAGAAAAGGATGCAAAACATACATCTAAATGGAATAAGAATAATCATTTTCAGAGTTTGAAAGGGTAATCTGAGAGAAGGCATAAAGAATCAATAAGACAAAGTAAAGAGGAGAAATGAGTAAAGCCAGAGAGAACGGCTGTCAGGACTTGATTTTTTTTAGTAAGACGAAAGAGAGTCCCATGGGGCTTTATCCCTTCTTGAACTCTGTATTTGCAAAAAAAGAAAGAGAAAGGAAAGAAAGTTAATAAAGGACGTAATGGCAAAAACATTAAACCTAGGGAGGATGATGCAGCTAAACTGGATGATTAGTGGTTACTACCACTAAAGTTTCCTTACATCTCTCAATTTGGAGGAACTTAATTCAATTATGTGTAAAATTTCCACATAAATGTATTGAGTAGTTCAAATTCAGTTTAAATTACTTGCATTAACCAGAATGAAGGGGATTAGGTGAACGTAACTTATTTAAGTTACACAAACTTCTTTAAACTGATAAATGTGAACGTAAAACAGTTTTGTTACATCATATTACTGAATGTTAACAAAATTTAAATAATTTGATTGAACACTCGTGCATTGCAAGATCATTTCCATCATTCACGTAAATCAAAAAGAAAAAACACATTTTTGCTTTTAGAAATGTTATTTTCACATTTTAAACTGGCAAGTTGTCTAAACACTAACTGCAGTTTAATTATACTTCTTAAAGTGAAAATTTGGGACAGTTATGGTAGAAATGGATACAAAAAGCCTTAAAACCTATTCATTTTGAGAAAAGTCAATTTAAGTTAGATTAGTAATAGCAACATACCCCAAGAGTGATACGGAGGTGATCACCAATGCTCCAGACAAAGAGCGCACTACACACAAATGAAGATGTTCAGGCACTGAAGGAAACTACAACAGGGAATTCTTAGCCTGGCTAAACAGGAAGGATGCTTAGATGAGGACATTACTGTCATTCTCTGGACAGGACAGCAATAAAGTGTGCATATAGTTACATACAATAGTTCAAAAATGATAATAATGAATTCTGTAGAAAAACAGGATTGGATATGTGTTGTACACACAAGCAGTTAAAGGTACAGCCATCCTAATGGAAGCATTTTCAGTTAATGACTAAACATGCTTTGAGATGCTGGTCACAATAAAAAGGCTTTGTATGGAGAAAGAAGGATGGATGAATTACAGCAGAAGATACTCCTGACTAACATTACCAGATGTAACCAAAAGGAAGAAATAACACAGAGAAGTGTGTTAACTGTGACAAAATGTAAAGTACACTCTGGTATAAAGGATGAAAATGCTAAGCAGTAGCCATGCTCAGTGCTTCTGTGTATTGTTTGGAACCCGAAATGCTAGAATCTTTCAAAAATGTTTTACTCAAGATGGTGAAAAACATGAGGAAAAAATGATAACATGCAACAGGTTATTGATGGAGACTGGTGTGTAGAGAAAAGGTGAAATGGTTTGAAAAACTATTTTCAGTCTCATACACAGTTGTTTCAGGGAATGCACATTAACAGCAATATCCCCTGGGAAAAGGAAGTGGAGGCTCTAAGTGTGAGAGCATGTGCAGAAAAGGACATGGCTGTCCGTCTCATGATCCACATGTTTGTTTTAGGTGAGCAGTCTGTCCACTGCAGGATACACTATCTTTTAGAAATATCACCACCTTCTCACAGTTACTCCCAGCACAAATCCTACCATTCTTCTTGGTCTGGCACATCAATTCAACCTAAAAAATGTTGGTCACCTAAGATCAGAAGCAGCACTTCAAGCCTTCAGTAAGTTGCTCTCAGTAACAAGCTGCATCTCTGCTTGGAGTAAATAATAAGTCTATGCCTTTATTTAATGGACACAGGAGCCATCCACACCACTATTAGGTCTTCAGACTTTCCCTTTATCCCAGTTCTGTAATGTTCTGTTACAGTAATTGGAGTGGAAGGCATTCTTTCTATTTTACCTGAAATCTGTGAGGTGTCTATGATGCTTGAACATCTATTGACTTACCATTCCCTGTTAGTCCTGTTAACTTGTTGGAATGGCACCTTCTATGTAAATGGAAATGTCAGGTTTTTTGTTCCCTTGCTGGGATATTTCTTGAAGTGTCTTAAGATTCTGTCATTTGCGATATCTCAAAAGCTTTTTGTTTAAAAGCGGGATGTTATTATTTTGAGTGTTTAATCTATTATTCCCACTTTTGTGTTGGCTTGCTATTACTCAGTTTGCCACAGTGTACTCCTTTGATAAATCTTTCCTCTCTAAGTCTTATTCTACTGCTAATATCTGTACAGCAGATTATCCCTATGTGAATTGCACTTCATCTTGCCTGGGCAACCCTTCACTCATTGCCTCTTCTTTAATGTGACTGGCTCTAAGGTGGATGCTTTAGTTAATTTCCTGTCACCTGGTCAAATACCTCTTGTTTCACTCACTAACACCTCACTCCCATTGCCTTTTCTTGATCACCACCTTAATCTTAATCTTCTGCTAGCAATCTTGGACACTTCATTAAATCTTGACTTTATTTGTCAATCTCTACCATCACCTCACTGCCACTGTGGCAAAACAGAAGTACTAAAACCTTCACTTTTCATGCTACAGCCCCACATCCTTACCCCCTTGCATTTTCACTTGTTCACTTCTTCATTCCATCTCCACACTAATACTACCACATATTCACCCAGCTATCTACCACTTCATGTGCCACAAATTAAAAAAAGGAGGGATGACTGATCTTGGTTGATAGATAGATAGATAGATAGATAGATAGATAGATAGATAGATAGATAGATAGATAGATAGATAGATAGATAGATAGATACTTTGTTAATCCCAAGGGGAAATTCACATACTCCAGCAGCAGCATACTGATACAAAAAAAAAACAATATTAAATTAAAGAGTAATAAAAATGCTGGTAAAAACAGACAATAACTTTGAATAATGTTAACGTTTACACCCCCGGGTGGAATTGAAGAGTCGCATAGTTTGGGGGAGGAACAATCTTTTCAGTCTGTCAGTGGAGCAGGACAGTGACAGCAGTCTGTCGCTGAGGCTGCTCCTCTCTCTGGAGATGATACTGTTCAGTGGATGCAGTGGATTCTCCATGATTGACAGGAGCCTGCTCAGCGCCCGTCGCACTGCCACAGATGTCAAGCTGTCCAGCTCCATGCCAACAATAGAGCCTGCCTTCCTCACCAGTTTGTCCAGGCGTGAGGCGTTCTTCTTCTTAATGCTGCCTCCCCAGCACACCACCGCGTAGAAGAGGGTGCTCGCCACAACCGTCTGATAGAACATCTGCAGCATCTTATTGCAGATGTTGAAGGACGCCAGCCTTCTAAGGAAGTATAACCGGCTCAGTCCTTTCTTACACAGAGCATCAGTATTGCCAGTCCAGTCTAATTTATCATCCAGCTGAACTCGCAGGTATTTATAGGTCTGCACCCTCTGCAAACACTCTGGTTGGTTGATCCAGTAAAAATTACTGTTGATCAATGGAACCCCATTGCCCAAGGTGCCCCAATAATCCAAAGCTGTCAAGGTCAGTCATCCGCACTTACTTGTTCTGCTCTCATAATTTGTTATTATCCTATTTTTAGCCTGTAATACCCCATTCTTCTTTTTAAGAAGCTGAACTCTGATAACTGAAGGCCTGTTCAAGATTTTTGTGGTGTGAATACTTGTGTTATCTCTTGCTTTCTTGTGGTGCCTAGTCCAAATCCCTGCCTCAATCTCTGGAACCTCTACTTTCTATACAGTAATTGATCTGTGCAGTGCTTTCTTTTGAATTCCCTTGCACCATGATAGCTATTATCTTGGGGTATTCACTTTTGAAGGAACCCAGTATACTTGATATAAACTTCCACAGGGCAACTGTGAAAGCCTAACACTCTGTTTGCAGGCTTTAAAATCTGACCTAGCTCAGTTGTACTTGTCTGGATTTGTTCTCATTCAATATGTACAGTAACAAATAACAACAACAAAATGATTTATTTTTGTGGCACATTTTCATACATGATATATGGCTTAAAGTGTTTTACAAAATATTAAGAAAAAATTAGAATTACAAAGGATAAACCATTAAATAAAATGAAAGGCAAACAATAATCATATAAATGAATACAGACTTACACAACACAGATAAACAATTAGGTAATAGAAATGGTAGAGTCCTTAAATGTTGATTAAATTGCTAAACTCAATTTTTTAGTCTCTAAGGATTATAATAAGTCTGATGCCATGGTCAGATAGTCATGGAGGGCAGGAACATAAAAACTCCAGTCGGCTTAATGGTGGAGAAAATAAACCTGCAGGGTTTCTAAGGCCAAAGATCCACCTAGCCCTCACTGGGTATTCTAGCAAATATAAATGTGGTAAAGTAGTTCATTAATGTGCTGATACCCTGTCCTAGAAGATCTGAATGTCCATATTTCTTCCTACATTACAGGCGACTGCAGAGTACTTTTATCAAATGGCAGTGCCAAAAAAGAAAAAAGAGAATAGCTAAGATTAGTAAAGATTGCAAGGCTATAAAGTATTTGATATTGCAATACATATTCGAAGGTATTTCAGTTGCTAAAACATTCCAGAATTTTGAAGCATAACAGCAAAATGCTGCCTCACCACTTCTTTTATGCTTAGGTCTTGGAATAATAAGCAAACCCATGTTTGAGGACTGGGAATATAAGGAGATAGACACTCCAGATGCTGCATAAGGAAAGGCAAGATTACTCAGAGCTTTATATAAATTAAGACATGCCTGTCCAATTTTGTCTATGAGGACGCTGACAGAAAAATTCCAAATTGTGTATCTAAACTGTAGTTCTATACACCAAATGTTAAACACTTGTTTTGGATGGATCATCTCACACTTGTACAAGATTGCATAGCTACAGCATGGTGTTCCCCTTGTCCCTCCTGCTATGGTTGGTTATTGATTCACATAGTGCTTCCCCACTTTTTCAAGGGGTGAATGGAACGCCTAAGTTAAAATAAACTGGTTTACAAGAAGGTTGTAATCAATAGACAACAATCTTGTAATCAATGTACAATACAGGCGACATATAATGGAGTAGGAACTGCAGCAAATGTCTGTATAGCATATCCAAAATCTTGGGTTTCCATTGTACATGTAAATATTGACTCGATTCAATGCTTTAGAACATGTATTTGTACGATACTGTACATTTTCAACAGCATTTACATGTAGAAAAGCTGATTCTACCATACTGGCAAAATGCCTTCTAAGAGTAATTACACCAAGACTTGAAATCCCATGTTCCATGATCAATGACAGAGGATCAGAATTTGTTGAAAAGATTAATCACAGCTATGCAAATGCCTGGTGAATCAACTACTGCACTGTGTATTCCGCTGACAATCAGCCAGCTTAATGGAAATGACATAAGGTATCATTAAGCATAAATTGTGTGCTGAGATGGGACTAAAATGCCTTGTCGTTGTACTACATGTCATTCCCTCTCGGACCAATAGTCTTTCACCGAAAAAGATTTTAAAAGAATAAAGTATGACTCAACCAGTATCAACACTGTCCGTTGTTAAACAGATAAATATTTATTCAGTGATTAATAACATGCATCAGTATTCCAACATTCCAAAAAATATGTTCTGCTTAATTACAGGTGAAGAAAGCCTTTCCTGAAACTTCAACGCAGGAGTGCAGTGCAACCTTTTAAACTTGAGACTACATTTATATAAAAAATTTTGACATGTATACTATTCACTGTAGGATGCCTGAGACCAGGTCATCACAGATTCATTGGCACCAAGAAGCTGACAGCAAAATTCTCCCTAAGTAAGCTCTGTACTACCCCTCTCCCTCACACGTCTTGAAGAGCTTGTGCATGCCTATGGCCTATTTGGTAAATACTCCTTCCATCCCTAGTTCATTATTGGTTTTGTGTTCTCACACAGCTTCTGTAGAGTGTGTGTGCTGCAATGGCACATTCATCCTATACTGGAATACCTCTCATTCCTGTTTCTTTTGGCCTAATTTACCACCTAAGATGAAGAAGACATGACATTCTAATTTTCTCTCAATTTAGACCCCTTAATAGCCTTATTGTGCCTGATTTGTCTGGTATTGTGAAGACTGCAATATTTCTGATCAACAGCACTAGTTAGTATTATGTGAACGTATCTTATTCTTATTACTTGTATCTCCCTGTTCTCTGTTTTAACAGCCCCCAACATGACAACATCCCTAAACAAACCTCCACTTCTACTGGTCCTTTAACCCTGTTGCTCCAAATGGGAACTATTTAATTGCTCATCCCTACACTTGCAATCGGTTACCATGGTTCGTCTCTGTTACCTGCGATCTTGTATATGTTCTCTCCCATGTCTCTGTCTACATTTCATTCCCCAGCTCTTTCTTTAAGTGATACAAGTATTACTAATCTTCCTTGATAGTCATCCGGTTTACTGTTGAAATAGAAAAGATGACCTAGGACATGGAGGCTGTGGCAGGCCTGATCTTTAACAACAATGAGCAGTCTTACCTGAATGAAGCCTGCTATGGACAGTCTGTTACACTGGTGTCAGGACAACAGTCTTTTCCTGAATTTCTGAATGCCAGCAACAGAAAAGATCTGATTGTGGACTTTGGGAGAAAATATCACAGACACTACCACCCTTTCAGAATTAACAAGACTCAGGTGGAGGCGTCGGACAGTTTTTGATACCTTGATGTCCACATCAAGTACATTAGCACCTTGGTGAAGAAGGCACAATGTCTTTAGCACCTCAGACACCTCAAGTTTAAGGAAGCCCTTCCACATACTAAAGGATTTCTATAAATACACCACCAAAAGTATCCTGACAGAAAGTCTTACTGCCTGGTTTGGAAACAGCATGCAGCAGGACTGCAAGGCTCTGCACCTAGTGGTGTAGTCAGCTGAATTCTTCCAGGATATCTATACCAAAACCATGGCAAAAAAAAAATTCAGAGATGCCAGCCATCCCAAAGATGGCCTCTTCTGTATGTTTCGTTCTGGGAAAAGCTATTACTGCCTGAAGACCAGTTCAGAGAGACGGAGGAGGAGCTTCTTTCCACAGTCAAACTTCATCCTAAACAAGGAGAGTGCCTATAGCTACATGATGCCCATTTGTTAATTCTCCCACATGAAGTTATTTATTATATACTTTTATAATATAGATGTAATGCTGTCGTTTTACATATTGATTTAATCACTATTTATACAGTTGAGTGTTTACAATTTATTCTCTATATATTCTAATCTTGGAGTTCAGTAACTAAGTATTTCAGTACTTATTGTACTGTGTGTAATTGTATGTGACAAATAAAATTTAATTTGATTTGACTTTGAAGCTGTTGCAATACGACTCTGCCTTGTTCTTATGGATGTAAAAGCTCAATTGATTGCCTTGTGCACTGCAGCTATTTAGAACAGACATTAGATATACAGTATTATTAGCAGTTCATGGCTACAAATGGTGTACCTATGTGCACTAAATAATTCCATTTTCTGTCTTTTGCTTTATTATCCATGACCTTCTTGTTCTCTTTTCTTGTTTCTCTTTCCAGCTATTCTCTCTTCTTGCATGTCTCACTGCGCCACGTTTGCCTTCTTCCTAATGGTTGCTGTCACCTCTTCCCCTTCTCTCCCTCATTGCCATATTCTTATCTATTCTCTTAAAACCTTATTAGACATTGTTCACTAATTAGGGCATATGTATTCATTATGATTCTACCAAGAATGAAAGAAGGGAATGTGGAAGGATTTTATATGTAACACTTGCGAAGTATACAGAATGCCTAAAGCTGAATTCTGCCCAGCAACAAGTTCTTAAACTAGGATCACACCGGCTGAATAAGGACAACTATGAGAAGATTAAGAATTGCAGATAATTTTGGTCATGTCTGATTCTGAATTATTTTTAAAACAAATACATAATTTGTATAGTTTATGAGATCATTAGGATCTAAGGTGATAGATTATAACCTATAGTGCTTAATAACCCAGTATATACTACAGCTTCAAAAAAGTTAATAGTATGCCCTGATAAAAGTTTGTGTATTATTAATATTCTGCGTTATTTGCTAGCAAGCTTTCTCTTTCATAAAAGGATATCTGCTGTTACTGGCATACAAAGGATGAATCACTTTTTTCCACTTATTTATTAATTTATTATTAAATCAGCATTGCCTGTGTTTGTGAGTGTATGGGATCATGTTACTGTCAGAACATGTAAAGGATGAAGAATACAGTGCTCAAATGAGTATTTACATGATAAGAGCCTATATGAGTAATTTTTACTGTATGTCAAACATTCTACAAAAGAGCACTCAGTCAACCTGAAGTATAATATTCAATAATTTTTATAGCTAATAAATTGGCCCATAAACAACAATGGACACTATGCAAATAATTCATATTTTTCTTTCAGCACAGAGGTCACCTTTTCAGGGTAATCAAAGAAACTAAAATGGGTAAAGCAACTCTAGAGTCAACAGTGCATACCCTTTGGAAAGGGGTATAAAAATCTACATAAATACTATGAGTCAAGAAGTAAGGTAATATTTGGAATTTCATAAAAGACCTGGAGGTGTTTGTGGGTGTAAGTAGACACTCGACCATAACGAGGGTGCTGCTTTTCTATTTAGTTGTGTTGCAGTTAGGTTAAAGTTTTGAATTTTACCCTTTCCTAAATATGTAACAAGTGTCTTTTACTTATTAAAAACTGGACATGAAACAAAAACAAAAAATGATTTGTAACCTGTGATATAATATTTTCAGACCTAAGAAAATAGTAACACAAAATTTGTCTCGGGGACAGCTGAATGATGGCAGTTCTCCTATGGACCAGTGGTTGGCACTGTTGCCTAATGCCTTTTCTTCTCCTTCCTGTGCTGGATGGAAGACTGACACTTGTCCCTCCTCTGATGTCACTTCCGTCATGACCCGCCTCTTCCTGCCTGGATCCCATATAAGCACCTCCTACTCCACAGTCTGATCTTGGATTCCAGTCTATAAAGTCATAACGCTTGTATCACGTTTTTTTGTTTTGCTCCTCGGTATATATGGGGGATCTCAAAAGTGCCCTTCCTATGTCATTCTTACAACACTCTCCTTGAAAATTAAAAAAAAAATGGAAAATATAAGATTAATAAAGATCTGGTATTAATAAAACTCTTACTTTATCAAAGTTCACTATTTTCTCACATTTTAATATGCTTTTGAGCTAAAAGAAAAATAATGTAGTTTGTCTTAAAGCAAAATTATATCACTTAATGAATGTGTGTGTCTCTGTGTGTGTAGGTGGGTGGATGTCCATGTTTGTATGCATGTTTATGTTTCTTTGTTGGAGTTCCATTCAGTTGTGCAAATAAGTAAGCAAACGTTGACAACATAATTATTAAACTGCTAAAAAGAAAAAAAAAATCTGTGACAAAGGCTAAACTCAGAAAATGTGCTGATATTTCACTTCAATTGGTTTCCATTAGCAACAATTGTCCTCAACATTTAGCATAGTGTTTGAAGTGCTGTCAGTTATGTGCCTTGTTACATGGCAGAGTCGAATGCAATCATGAGCTTGTAGCTGAATGCAAAGCCTTCTTGACAATTGTCACTAGCTAACCTGGTCACCTTAAGTGAGTGAAATATCACAAAGAAATTAAAGTAGTTAGATGCAAGGGAAAAGTTAAATGCTTACAGAAGTTAAAGGTTACCAAACTAAAGCTCCCGTAAAAAGTTACAGATATCTAGATAAAAACGGCATCATAAAAATCAAATGTTGATTTTGTAATGGTAGTTTAATCTTCTTGACACTTATTAAGTAAAAGATATGAATATAGTCCCTTATTAGAGGTTTTGTTCAAAAGAGGAGTTTAATAACCTTTTTATATTTATTTTTCTGTGCAGTGTTTCTATTCGAAGTAAAAGTAAATAAGTCATCTAATAGATTAATAAAAAATATTAAATAGTGATAAATACCCACCCAGCACACAGAAACAAAATAAATCATTTCCATTTTTGTATTTCCTGTTTTTTCTTACCATTAACATACAGCTACCTTCTCCATTATAATCCTCACTCTTCCCTAACAAATACAGCAATAACTACTTTTGGTTATTTACAGTATACCAACCTTGACCTTTTCACTGGTGGCATTTCTACATTAACAACCAGTAAGGCACAGAATCTGTAGATGTTGAGCAAAATAAGTAATAAGCTTTCCTCCATAATTTAGATAGGTACAACTTTATTTATCCCCAGGGGTAAATAAGGAGATATTTGGCATATTATTAAAATGTTTAGCTTAGCCTTCTTAAATAATTTCTCATTCTAATTTTCTATCATATAGTTAAGGTAATTTCTTATCTAGAAAAATATTGTGTCTTATAGAATGAGAAATTATTTTTGTACCCAGTGCAGAAAGCCTGTTTTTGCCTGATCGGCTGGACCAATTGGCCCTCTAGTGTTCTTAATATCCTTGGGTCTGTGTGTGCATGTCTAACATGAAATTTTCTATTTTAGTGTTTGGGATTAAATGTTATTGCCTGTATTAAAATGGGCCACCTGTTGTTGCATTTTTTTTAATTGCACACTTGCACTTCCAGTTTAAGCTTTTCACACTCAAGACCCTGCAGCGAAAATCAGTGAAGAGGTGCAAAAGGCCAAGTATCATTTGCTCCCTTAAAGGTAGTTGCATCTTTAATTTAAACAAAAAAAGGAGATTAGTATCAGGAATGCATCGTTCACAAGCCATTGTACTATATTTAATTTTCACCTGCAGCTGAGGAGAACCGAGCTACCAAGGAAGCATTAGGCATACTGCTTCCAGTATGTGAAAAAAGAAGTCGGCAGTATGATCCTCCTGATTCTAAAAAGTGTAGAATACTGGTGATCAGTGAAAAGAACAGGCATGTATTTAGGAAATCACCTTTTCAATTGTTTGCTTGCATTGCATTAACCAGCAAACACTTGTCCACAATGGTGGTTAGCGCTGCTACCAGACGCAGAGTGAGCAGCACAAGACATGCAGTGTGTGCATTCATGTTATTGTGGTTTGTCCTTTTTCACCTCATTGTGGTTTCTAGAACAGGGGTTCTTAACCTGATGTTTGTGGACCCCTAGGGGATCCATGGATGGGTTTCAGGGGGGGTCTGTGAGGGTCAGATAAAAATTAACATTAATATTCACTATACAGCTCGGTACTGTTGATTTTTCTTGCGTTTACGTTTTCTCTAGTATTATTTTCCTCGCAAGTATTTATCTCACCTAAGCCCAACGCATGAGTTACATACTTAGGAAAAGAATAACGCGCAAGAAAAATAGTGGTCACCATACAGCCCTCCACCTTGTCCCAATCAATAGTTTCCCATTGAAAGAAATGAAAGAAAACGCACACTGCCACTGCCTAAAGCCCCAACCGCTAGGTGTATCTTGACTTGCTATTGGCCCATGTTTACCATGTGCTTCAGCAAGATGGAAGTGAAAGCAACAATGCCCTGTCAGCTTTTCTGCAGGCAGAGTTCTGCAGACATTTGGATACTCTGCAGAACTCTTTCAAAGGTTACTTTGGCTCAGGTGACCTTAAAGTTGAAACAAGGATTTGTAATCCTTTCCTAGTTGACATAGACTGCATCAATGATGAAGACCTTGCCAAAGATGACCTTAGTGACCTGAGAACAAAGGAAATGTTATGAAATTAATTCAACTCGAAGAGTCTTGGAGAATTCTGGTGTACATTGACACAAGCCTACCTTCGTCTGGTAAAGCGAGCTATGAGTACTCTGATTCCCTTTGCTACTACATGCCTTTGTGAATCAGGGTATCAGCACTTGTTTCTATCAAAATGAAAAGTCAAAACAGATTGGATGTCAAAGATGATATGTGTGTCACCTTGTCGAAGACCTCTCCACAGTTTCATATTCTTATTCAAGACAAACAACAACAATATTTATTTATATAGCAGATTTTCGTACAAATGATGTAGCTCAAAGTGCTTTACAGTATGAAGAAAGAGAAAAAAGACAAAACATAAAAAATAAAACTAGGCAATACTAATTAACATAGAATAAAAGTAAGGTCTGATGGCCAGGGAGGACAGAAAAAATAAACAAAAAAAACTCCATACAGCTGGAGAAAAAAAAAACAAAATCTGCAGGTGTTCCAGGCCACGAGACCGCCAGCCCCCACTAAGCATTCTACCTAACATGAATGACCTCAATCAGTCCTCATGGTTTTCAGGCTTCACATGGAAGAACTTGATGATGATGATGGTCATGTGGACCTCTGGCCTTTAATCCATCAATGTAGGGACATCACAATGCTTTGATTGGGTGGTGGTGGCGCAGATCACCACCACAGAAAACCGGTAAAAGAGTAGCAGAGAAAGTAGGGGTTAGTACGGATTACGGAGCCACCATGAATGATAATGGTAATTAAATGCATATACAGAACACCAGGATTAAACTAAAATAAAGCTATGAGAGAGCCATGTTAAAATAGTGAGTTATTAGAAATTTTTTAAAATGCTCAACTGTATTAGCCTGGCGAATTTCTATCGGTAAGCTACTCCAGATTTTAGGTACATAACAGCAGAAGGCCGCCTCACCACTTCTTTTAAGTTTAGCTCTTGGAATTATAAGCAGACACTCATTTGAAGATCTAAGGTTACGATTTGGAGTGTAAGGTGTAAGACATTACGAAATACAGGATGGAGCGAGATTATTTAAGGCTTTGTAAACCATAAGCAGTATTTTAAAGTCAATTCTTAATGGCACAGGTAACCAATGTAGTGACATCAGAACTGGAGAGATGTGCTCAGATTTTCTTTTCCTAGTTAAGATTCTAGCAGCTGCATTCTGCACTTGTTGAAATCGATTGATGTCTTTTTTGGGTAGTCGTGAGAGGAGTGCGTTATAGTAATATAACCAACTGAAAACAAAAGCGTGAACTAATTTTTCAGCATCTTGCAATGTTACAAGAGGTATAACTTTTGCTATATTTTTTAAGTGAAAAAATGCTGTCCTAGTAATCTGATTAATATGTGATTTAAAATTCAGGTCAGAGTCAATAATTACCCCTAAATTCTTTACTTTCGTCTTGACTTTTAATCCTAATGGGTCAAGTTTATTTTTAATATCCTTATTATATCCATTTTTGCCAATCACTAAACAAGAACAACTTTCTCATTGAAATAAAGTAGATAACGAGAGAGTGGATGTAGTAGTAGTAGTAATGGTAGTAGAAAATGTAGTAGTAGTAGTAGGTCTGTTTTAATTTGCACAAGAGGATTGTATTTCATAATTAAATTGAGTAGCCATTACTTTTATTTTATTAAAATCAAATAACATTCCACTCAACATAACTCAAGTTTTACAACAAAAAAATAAAAATGTTCAAAACAAATCAACCCCCACCCCTGAGAAAGAGAGCTAGGCCAGCAGTGTAAAATTTATGCTAGTAAAAATAAGCGAATAGATAAATTAATAAATGAATAAACATAAATGGAGTAAAAAAAGAGGAGAGAAACTGCTTCCTCAATTAAAATGCTTATTCTAAAATGTTATTGATTAGATCCTTCCAGGTTCTGAAAAAGTTTTATACAGATCCTCTAAGTGCGAATTTGACTTTTTCCAATATTTCAAATAGTATATAACATCAGTTACCCACTGACTTAGAATAGGAGAGTTAGGATTGTTCCAATTGAGCAAGATACTGTAAGTCTACGTGACAATAGTGTAGTAAAGGCAATTACAGTTTATTTGTCCTTCTCCACTTCAAGCCCATCTGGAAGTACCCCAAACACAGCTGTTAGTGGATTAGGAGGGATTGTGACACCAAGGCCGTCTGAAAGACATGTAAAGATTTTGGTCCAAAATTATGTTAATTTGGTGCAGGCCCAAAACATGTGACCCAGTGAGGCTGGAGTTTGATTGCAGCGTTCGCAGGTTAGATCTTGCCCTGGAAATATTTTGGACAATTTTAAATGAGACAGATGCATTCAATATATAATTTTGAGTTGAATAATTCTATACTATGGAGCTCGAGTGAATTTTGTGCATTGCTACTTTCCACTCCTTTTCTGAGCTGTTGAGTGGATCTTTGAAAGGGAGGGACTGTAAAATGGTTTTATATATTACGGAAATGCTGTCTGAGTGCTCAAGACTGATCAATATTTTTTTCCGGCATAGAGATAGGTGGGAGGTGAGGAAAATTGGGCAGGTTCTGTTTAACAAAGTTTCGAATTTGAAGGTAGTGAAAGAAATGTGTTACTGGGAAGTTAAATTTGGAGTGTAATTGTTCGTAGGATGTACAGACGTTGTCTATGTACAGATCTCTAAGTGATTTAATCCCAAATGTTTTCCAGGCATTAAAAACTGCATATGTTTGAGAAGGTGACCATATATGCAAGTCTTGCTTAATTTTTTCCATATGTGTGGCCATTATTTTTGCATAAGGAGGAGTGTTTTTTAGACGGTTTGCTGTAAAGTTTAACAATAATTTGTGATGGGAGCATGCACATCATCTAGATTGGGACCTGCATGCAGCAGATGACACCTCAGCACCACTCTGGAACAGTGTGATTTTTTTTACAGTGGCTGGAGTGCCAATCCTGTCACCAACCCCCAAGTTTTCCCTGTAAATTGGAGGATTTTCTTGCAGATTAACGTCATACTCTGGGTAAAGCAATTACAGATTAAGGGCCTTGCTGAAGCCCCCAATAAAGTAGAGTCACTTCTGGTGTTTACAGGATTCAAGCCGGTGACCTTTAGATTGCTGGTGAAGATCCCTAGCCTCAGAGCCACCACTCTGCCCAACTTAGCATTTCCATATATGTAGCTGGATTTTGTCAAATGATGGCAGTGTCAGAGGATATCACATTGATCTGTTGCCAGTCAAGACAGACCAGACACCAGCATCTTATTGTCTGATTTTTTTGTGATGTGGAAGACGCTTGAACTTGCATGTCTTGCTAGTCATTAGCAAGTTAGGTGAGTTAATGTATACATTAGAGACGTCTGCACACATAAAGGAAAATTCTGGCATGGCCCCTCAAGAATTTTGATGGCAAAAAATAGCACTGCTTGTCACAAATCAGCTGGTGTGAAAAATAAAAAATATCCTCAAGGCACAAAAACTTGTCACTGAATTGATGAATTGTTGCAGTTACAAAGGGACTTAAAACAGAAACCACACATTGTTATTTATTTATTTATTTATTTTAAAGAACGGCCACTAAATGACTTAGTTTTCTGTCAGTAAACTGGAAGGTAAACATTTTGAGCAAAATCTGAGCAACGCACGTAAAAAAAAAAAAAAAAGGTAAAAATCAAAGCGAAACCAAAGCCCAATAACCGAAGACAATAATCATGGTCGAGAAAACAAGAAGGTCAAAAACAAAAGTACAGGCAAGAAGACAGCACAATGATAAACTTTGAATTCTTTAGAGATTTGGTATCCACAGATCAGATCATAATTTGAACTCATAGCTGTCGATTACGCATAGGTCCCAACCTCAGGGGCCAAGCCCCTAGCGATGCTGGATGCAGATCTAACGATAGAAATAAGCAATGATCACCCAAAATCATATGAAATCATGACACGAAGAACTTTTGTAACCACTTGACCTTAAGTGTTCAGAGTAAGACTTGGCTGATATAACTACAGTAGATCCTAATAAACACAAACACAGACATTCATGTCAAAGAACAATATACACATGATAAGCAAAAAAGGAGTGTCAAAAATGATCAAAATAGATGATTACCCTAATTTTGCCCAACGCTTCTGTTTATTCCAGAAAATGGCCACCATGACATTACACAGGGAAGCACAGGCCAAGACTGTTATAAATAATTGGAACTTTGATCATTTTTGCTTTGTTTAATAAATTTTAATATTTATTGATAGGTTTTAAACTATACTAAATTTAGATTTCAGTTTTGTTTTATTTTGGGACTTTAATTTTTTCCTAATTGTATTTCTAACATACCATCTTGCTTTTTTAGTGGCCATCACCATTTGTGCTCTCGTTTTTAGGACATGGCTGTCTGTTGCCAGGGATATTTGATTCAGTCACACATTCATCTTTTTTTTTTTGGTTTTGACCTTCACTGTCATTTTTACTCCAGTGTCCTCGTTTGCTTTTGCCCATGTGGACTACGATTATTTTTTCCAGTTCTGGCAGAATAATATTTTAGATCCAATGGACTTCATCCACACATCATAAGGTTACTGAACAGCCACTTATACTGACAAATGCATGCTTGATTATTGTGTGTATTGCAGAAAGTATGTTACATGAAATATATGATATTGTATTAATTGTGTTTTTTGTTTGTTATTAGTTAATGCATTGTTGTCACTAGTCTATAGAAAAACATGCAAGTAAGAATTGTTTTGTGACAAACTTTAAACCTGAGATTACCAGGAAGACAAGCCAGCATGAAAAAGGAAGAAAGACTTAAATCCATAAAAACTACTTGAAAACATGATCGATTAGCTGATCTATCTAGCAAAGTCTCATCACAAAACTCTAAATTTGTCTATCCACTTAATTTGATTCAGTGCTGAACTGGATAGAGCAAACCACCTGATGCCAGTCGAGTGATGTAATCTCTACGTGGTCTGCCTCTTGACCTCACCTGGGACACCAATCAAGGAAGTGCTAAAAAGGTAATTATACCTACATGTCCAAAACACTTCAACTGGCTCCTGTTTTTGTGGAGAAGCATTGTTTTAGTCTGAGGTCATCATGAAAATTGCATCACGAACAGTAAGCCTAGCCACACAGCGCACAGACCTCATTGTTAACACTTGTACTGTATTTGCGGTGTTAGTTTTTCCGTCACTACCCAGCTCTCATGAACATAAGTAAGGATGGAGACTGTATTTAAAATTACTCATTAATAATGGGCCCACATATAATAAGTCTCACCAGTTGAATGATTTTATAGGAAACAATATAACATGAGGCAAACTTCCAGGGTGGCATCTTTAACTGATAACCACAATGCTGGATTACTCTACATCTGAGCTGCCTGGATAGATGCTGATCAGTAATTTTTAAATTTCTAAATACTTTACAAATGTTTGTCTTAACAATCAACAACATTTATTTCTATAGCACATTTTCATACACAGAATGAAGATCTAAGTGCTTTACAAAATGTCAAAGAAATAGATGCAAGAAAAGAAAAACACTTAAATTAGGTAAGAGTAAAATGAATAAATAACAAAAAAATCTATCAATATGGACTTACATAGAATAGATATATAATTAGAAGATTGATAGAGTTTTTAGATATTGTCAAAAGAATGAGTCACAAAAATCATGAAAAATTGGGGCAGCCACCCATATATTGTTCCACGGCTGCAAAATGAGTTAATTTGAACAGAGATGTTCACAGATTCAAGTCCAAAACAGAACTGATGTTACTGAAGTAAGATGGCAGCTTTAAAGGCCAGTAAAGGAAATTATGTCAATCGGACTTCATTGTCAGCGCCGGAACTGGAAGTGGCGTCATCATTAGAAACCCAGAGGTGACGTCATCAATGCTGCCAGTACCCTGCAGGATTTCCCGTGGATGGTCTGCAAGAGATTGAGAGAGACAGTCAGCTCACCCTGCCGCCCCCTGGTCTGGCGTGGAATTGCTGTCATTTAGGCCCTTCAGCTGTCTCCCAATCGCACGTGTGTGACAATATATACATCAGCTCAGGTACATCCATTCAGTTATATACTGTACACTGGTTGAGATACTTTCGTTTGGATATGTAGGTCATCTCAGATATATGGGCAGAGTGGTGGCTCTGAGGTTAGGGATCAGCGCCAGCAATTGGAAAGGTTACCAGTTTGAATCCTGCAAGTGCCAGAAGTGATTCCACTCCATTGGGCCCTTGAGCAAGGCCCGTAACCTGCAATTGCTCCATCCAGGGTATGACGTTAACCTGCATCTATACCTGGGAGAAATCAGGGGTTGGTGGCAGAATTGGGACTCCAACCACTGTAAAAAAAAAAAAAAAACTCACATTGTCCAACTCCATTTGAACTAGTGTGGTACTGAGATGTCACTAGTTGCATGGCTGTGCTCGGGTCCTAATTTGGGATCCTGAGCTGGGTTGTCGTGTGGTGGGGGCAGTAATGCACTGTATCAGTATATATGATATATATATTGGTTTGACAGAATGGTTGTGATTTATGAGCAGGCACAGCATGGCCACCTAAGTTGAGCGTCTCTGTTCTGCGTCATCATTGCTTCAACATTGTTGTCATTATTGTACATACTTTATACAAGATCTGGACGGATGTATCTGGACCTTATTATATATTTATGAATCAGATCATTTTTTCCTGAACAGCCCCTCATAATAAATACATGATATATAGTATAATTTTTTTAAGTTTCTGTACATGAGTCCAAGGGCAGTAGTTGGAAGGGTAGAAAAACAAAATATCCAGATAAGCTGGAGAAAAAAACAAAATCTGTAGGCGTTCCAAGGCTCCCACTGGGCATTCTATCTAACATAAATGATTTTTTTTTTAAGTTGTTCCTTATTGTGTTTAGTACAGTTGTTCTAATAGTAATTAGCAAAAGAAAAATAAAAAGAATAGCACAGTAGGAATGTTAAGCATTAGAATGTTAACATTGAAGAGAAAGTCCATCCAGTGAAGTTTGTGTCCAATTTTCCAGATATGTACAGCCACCATCTCCATCTGCATCATAAGCAGCAGCAGAGAGCGTGGACTTGGGAGCAGCCCCCGCATAGAACCAATAAAATGAAAACTGATTATTCATTAATAAAATTAAACTGAAACAAAACATCCATCCATTATTCAACCCGCTATATCCCAACACAGGGTCACGGGGGTTTGCTGGAGCAAATCCCATCCAACACAGGGCGCAAGACAGGAACAAACCCTGGGCAGGGCACCAGCCCACCACAGGGCTGAAACAAAACATTCAACTGCCAATTTTAATCTATTAAAGCAAACCTACCATAATATAGTAGATAAAGCAAAGGTCAAATTAAAAAATAGGCCTTTAGATCTTTTTGAAAGATTTCCACTGAGCCAGCCCAGTGTGTCTCTATCAGCAGAGTATTCCTCAATTTAGGGGTGTAAACAGTGAAAGTCGCCACACCAGTTTTTTTATGCCCTAACTGACACATATTACCATTTACTTTTGGCACTGTTGTGAGTGCAGTGGTTGAAAATAAAACTAGTGGTTTCTAAACACATACAGTAAAATGAAAGAAACCGAGTATTTTGGAGCCTATATTTGTTTTTTTTGTTTTTTTCTCAAGGCAAAATAATTTAATACATAGTTGGTACTGCTCATACTTTTGGTTAGTTCTTTCCATCAGACTATTCGATTGAGGATGATAGTCAGAGGAATGCTTAATTTTTATGCTCAGTATGGAACTGAATGCCTTCTAACTGAGAGAAACAAATTGATGATCCCTGTCAGAAACTACTACAGATGCTGGGAAACCATGTCATTTGAATGCATTTCTCACAAACACTGCCATTCTCTTGGCTGCTGGAATTTTCTTGAGTGGAATAAAATGAATGAAAGATGTGTCTATAACCAAAATAAAACAATTGGAAAATGTGTTATTAAATGGAAAGAAATGTGTTCCACTGTCTTTTAAGCACCATGGAGAAAAATACACAGTCTCAGCTTCACCATCAATCCCCTTAATTTGCTATTACATTAGGACTTTTATATGAATACTGTATGTCACAATTCCAATTATTAATTAAATTATTTGCACTGAAATTTCTAATTCAAGCTGGTTGAAATAGGATATGACCAAGTGCAAAGTGTAATTACATTTTATTTTAATTTTATATAAGGCACTACAGTGAATGCCTAAAGGGAACCATGCTCTTTACCAAAAAATAAACTAGTCACTGCAGAACTATAAAAAGCCATATTCTATGTTTTCGTCCATGTGGCTCTTCATGGTCTCCATTAATGGCCTTGACAAGGTGTACAAACATTTCTTTTTAAATGTACTATCAGGCAGTATATCAGGTGGGCAATCATATGGCCTATGTGATGTGACCGAGATAAAGAACTACAGCAACAAAAATGAAAGGGGGAACCAGCCAGGTTTACTCCTTTCAATAAGTTCATAAATTAACATAAGAACAGTGCCCAGGCCACAAAAGAAAAGGCTCTTGATGATGAAGTAATGCTTTGCTGGGAGCTCAGTCCACTGTGAGGCAGGGTCCACTAGTGACACCACCCGCCGGGTCTTGTCCAGCTTTAGGTGACCTCTTTGGACTTCGGATCTGGATTGGGGTAAAAGAGAAAACATTGTTAGCAACAGAGCCCTGTGTCATTCTGGGGTGGTACAGCTTACCTCATCTGAGCCAGGAAGGTTGACACCAGAAAAACATTCTTGAAGGGGATGGTAAAACTAGAACTTCTGCTTGCACAATATACAAGAAAATAATAATATAATAATACAAAACAATAATACAAAAAAAAGGAAAAAATACTTTGTAATACAATGCTATTCTCTGTGTGTATCCAGTGCCTCTGAGCAATCGGATTGGTCAGTTTGGCTTTGGTGATGTGAGGAAGGGTAAAGGTGTAGCAGCCATGCTGAGAGTCATCTTCAAAGATAAGAAGTATAAAAGCAGATAGGAGGTGACAAGGAACCTCAAAATAACAAGGACTGAGAAGCAAACTTTACAGAAATGTGCTCAGTAGAGGGAGCACCGGTCAAGAGAGTTTCAGATACCCAAGGATATAGAGGAAAGGCATTGAAGATACACATAGGACAAGAGATATAAATTTTTTTAATTAGTTCTATGCCTTGTCTTCAACCATTAACACGGCTAGTAAATAATAGCCAGTGTGTTGTTCTACACTGTGGTCTCCTGGGGAAGTAAGTTGAGTTCGAAAGAAACAATGCCTGAACAAACTTATCAGGAAAGCTAGCTCTGTCACATATTGAACACTGAACACACTGGAAGCTGTTGTGGGAAAGAGGATGGTGACAAAACTGGATGCCATCATGAAAAATCCTGTCCATCCCATCCAGGAAAGTGCTATCTTGGGGCATTTTTATCCATAGGCTCATTCTACCAGTGTGCTAAGAAACATCTCCAGGGATCTTTTCTGCCCATTGCTATTAGGAAATTCAATGCTTCGACACCAATGTACATTTTAAGTTTATTATAATTTATTTATCAATTGACTGTTTGATTGGCTGTATTATCTGTCCTGTGAGTATGTATTCTTGTTTTTTTATGTATCTGTTGCTGTATGCATCTGAATTTCCCCATGGGATTAATAAAGTTTATCTAATCAAATCTGAATAATAAAATGATACAACAAAAACTTATTTTCTACTTGCTAAATAGCTTACCATTATGTTCCAACTGCTAATTGTAAGGAGTGCTGTACAACTGTCAATGAAAATAATGTCAAACAGTTCTCTATTAATGGCTATCAAATACATTTTTACCAAGTTGTACATATGACATCTGGCGAACAGAGCCCTGGTGCATTAAATTCCTAATCCAAGCTGTATATGACATTTTACCTAACTGTGCAAACCTCCTGCTGTGAGGCAAGGCTGACACACCTTCCTGTCCACTCTGCTCTGGGAGAGGGACTCTCAAACACATCCTGCACAGTAGCTGCGCAAAGAACAAAGGAAGAGAAGAAACCACCACTAGCTGAACTCCAGAACATCTGAAGTAGGAAGCTCATGACCCTGCAGAGAACAGAGTAGCACAGGAGAAGGGGCAGGGAGAGAGCCGGGAAACAGGCTGCTTTTATGGACAATCCTTTTGGTTTCACAAGAGTGTTGCTTGGCAGCAAGTGTATTGAACGCCTCACATGGTCCAAGGAGGAAGTTGGCCAGTTCCTCCATGGCACCCTTCATAATCCTATGAGAGACCAGGATTTGGAGCACAAGAGAGCCATCATTGATCAAGTAGCCCCAGAAGTTGATCAGTCTTGAGGACTCAAACAGCATTTTTGTAATAAATAAAAACATTTTAAAGTCCCTCCCTTTCAAAGATCCTAGAGTACAGTGGGAAAAGGATCTCTCACTCAACATCTCAGAAAAGGAATGGATGGTGCACAATGCACAGAATTTACTCAAGCTCCATATGCACAAAGGATACAATTATGCAACTTAAAATTATATATCGAGCACATCTCTCTTGTTTAAAATTGTCCAAAATGTTTCCTGGGCAAGATCCAACCTGTGAACTTTGCAATTAAGTTCCAGCCTCACTGGGTCACATGTTTTGGGCCTGCACCAAATTAACATCATTTTGGACAAAAATTTTTAAATGCCTCCCAGACAGCCTGGGAGTCCCAATCCCTCCTAACCCACTAACAGCTGTGTTTGGGGTACTTCCAGACGGGCTTAAAGTTGAGAAGGACAAACAAACTGTAATTGCCTTTACTATACTATTGGCACGTCGACTTATCTTGCTCAACAGGAAGAATCCTAATTCACCTCTTTTAAGTCAGTGGGTAACTGATGTTATACTGTATATTGTCTAAAATTGGAAAAAATCAAATTCTCACATAGAGGATTTGTACAAACCTTTTTCAAAACCTGGCAGGATCTGATAAATGACATTTTAGAATACAGCTTTTAAATTGAGGAAGTGGATTCTCTCCCCTCTTTTTCTATTCTATTTTTATTCATTTATTTATTTACATATTTTTACTATTATTAAAGTGATACTAGATGACGTAGCTCTCTTTTTCATGAGTGGGGGTCGATTTGTTTCAAACCAGTTTTGTTAAACTTGACTTGCGTATATGGAATATTTTTTGATTTTAATAAAATAAAATATTTAAAAATAAAAAAAAACATCTCCAGAAGTCAGCTTTGACATGATTTCCTAATCCAAGCTGTATACGACATCTTACCTAGCCCTGCAAAACTACAGTTGTGGGGCAAGGCTGACACACCTTCCTGTCCACTCTGCTCTGAGACAGGAACACTCAAACACATCCTGAGCAGCTGTCTAAATGCCCTAGGTGAGGATTACTACTGGTAGCACCATGACCAAGTGCTGAAATTTGTTGCTAAGAGTGTCCCTTACTGTCCCCCCAGGAAGCAGATAACATTCTTCAAGGCGGGACAACAGCTGAAACAGCAACCTAGAGCTGCTGCAGGTCTACTTTCCTCCACACAGGGCTGGCAGATAGTGGTAGATCTGGGCAAGCATTTTAAGTTTTCAGTGCATATCACAGGAAAAGCATTGCGACCGGACATTGTCATTCTCAGAGACCTCAAAACAGCTAGGAATGACTGTGCACTGAAGAGATTGGATAGAGGAGGCTTTTAAGTGGAAGCTGGCTAAGTACCAGGGGATTCTGGAGGATTGCCAGAGACAGGGGTGGCAAGTACATTGCCATCCAGTGGAAGTAGGCTGCAGAGACTTTGCAGAGACAGAGACTACACCCTGCTGGGTATGAGTGGGCCGCTCAGAAGGGCAGCCATCAGGACTGCAACAGAGGCAGCAAAAAGGGCTTCCAGGAGGCTGTGGATTAAGGGGATTGAGCCGTGGCTTAGTGCTTCTAGGATACAAGTCGATGCTTTATCAGCCACGGATGGGTCACCTGGGCGAGGGTGTATGATGTTGTGAGACCCGAAACACCCTATGAATCCAGGAAACATCATTGATGATGCATCCCAGTGCAGCTGTAAAATATATCTTTCACCACCAATACCTTGATGCTCAGCTGAGAATGTAATGTAGCACATACATACTATTCAACTGCGACTATGGCAGCTAAATGCCAGACCAAAACTGGTTCATTATTCACAATTAATATAACAGACAAAATAAACATTGACAAATTAGCGTGAGATCAAAGATGTATTAACAATAAATTGTTTCTCTCCAAACAACAAAAAACAGCATAAAACGAGGAAGCATGCATCCCAAAACCTGGCACTTACAGTAACGTCAAAGAGAAAGTATTTCCTTTTCAGTTCTATGGTTTCCCTATCAAGACATACTGTATATAAAAATCAACTAATCACCAGCAAATTCTAAAATTAGATGCATTTAATTATAGGAGAGAAGCAACACAAATACTCATGCAATATGCCAACATACAGAAATAAGTGTGAAAAAGTAAGTACATTATGAATCAGTAGATATAACTTCAAGTATTTTTACTGCCATGCCATGTCTGGATTGATTGGCTGCTATCCTTACCATAGTAATAGCTGAAAGGTATTGCACATTACTTTATATTTCTTTCACAGAATTTAATTTTATTTAATGATGAATTATACTGTACTTCTGTTGTTTTTTTGTAGCAGTATGTTTTAACATGCTACAGAGAACAAGCATAAAAACAGCAGATAAAACTCTGAACCTTTACACTGCAAGGTTAACAGACGTCACAGTGTACTGAGTAACACGTTCCTGAAAGGTCAGGAAATGGCAGCATATGAAGTTCCTAAAGAACATCAAATAGCTACTTAATATTGAATATTCATGCTGAATATCTATAGGAAGGGTGTCAGTTTCCAATGTGGAACACTGGTTAGCCTGTGCGCTCAGTAAGACGATCCATACTTTAGATCAATAGGGGACATATTTTGTCTCATATGTTGCATTAAAATTGACTAGGTTTGACATTCATAACTAAGTGCTGGAATAAAAGTGTAGCAGTTTAGCTGCACCAATAAAAAGATATGGCATGATATTTGCATGCTTCCACACAGAATATATTAACAAGTATCTCTGATCCAGGCCACTTTCAAGCCTCAAAGCATTAGGTGACTAATATTTTTTAAGGAATACAAAAAAGGCACAATTTGAAAGTACCAGGCTTGAGGTGGAATGCTTTGTATTCTAATAATGTGCAGTGCATCCAGGATAAAATGCTGCTCAATGTATAAAAATGAGTATATTAAGCCTGAAATATAAGAGGCTTACTCTGCACTGTGCAAGTAGTAGCATCTCCACATATACTGCTGTGCTCTATTATATCTGCTTAATACGGTGTGAAAATGGCATTTTAGTTAAAAATAAAAATATAAAAGCTTCCAAACTTCTGTACTTAAATCTCCAATGGGATGAGATTTATTACTGTTTGTTACATGAATGTTTTCTTAATTACTGAACACCACTTCAGAAAGGAAAATCAACTTGTTAATTAGTTTCCCACAGTGGAGAACAAAAACATATTTCAAAGGTCTTTAAAATATCCAAAAGGATTCTACTTGTACAGAATAGAAATCCATTGAAACTGCAATTTAACTGTATCTCTAAAATAAAATTAAAAAAAACTAAAGAAATACCCTTAAATGTATTAAACATAATAGCATTTTAACATTAGGATTATTAGTTAAAGAATTAATAATCTGGAAAAGTACTGTAGTTGTTTCTGTTGTATTTTTAAAAATGAATGACAGACGTGCGGATTAATTGTAAGGTTAATCCTCTTATTCCAGTTTTATGCCACTGGGACTGCAGCCTAACCTGCTAGAATCAGACTTAAATTAGAAGCATCCCAGGGCAGCTCCCGATTTTATTACAAGGCACAGCTATGTACATATCCCAGTGGCTAACTCTAGGCAGTGCACTCTGGGTAGTTGCACGGGGTTCATGGGGTTACTGCATGGTTGTTACTTTGGAAGGCGTGCCTACTTGAAATTGAAATGAAGAACTATTGACCTTTTATGAGGCTGCTATGCTTGACGTAGCTCATTGATAGTAGACATTATTAACTTGATTTACTTTAATTTAATGTGAAGGGAGGCCTAACTTCTTTGCATGCCCTAGGGCCCATCAAAAACTAGTTATCCTACTGACATACCAAAAGAGCTAATTTACAATACTTTTCTATTAGTATCAGTATCAGGATAGAACCAAGCTACTATGTGGAACTGTAATGAATTTCCTAACAATAACAGGATTGTCATAAGCTGGAAATGTCAAGTAGATAGGAATTATAACTTGAAAGTGAAATTCTTGAGTATATTTTTAAGTCTTCTCCTGCTTGCTGAGGAGCCTACACACAACTATGGTCATATGCTAGATCTAGTTATGTTGAGGGGACTTAATATTTGTCATGGTCTTACCCTGATCTCAGTCTCCTGTATTGTAGTTGGTATATTTGTTATTTCTTGTTGATAATTTTGTATGGTTTGTTTATGCAAATGTCTTTGTCATTTTTTTATATTTTGAATTTTTAAAAATTTTTGAATCATTTTGAAATTGCCAATTATGTTAATTTAGTGTGAATTTTTATTTAAGGGCGGAGAGGTGGCTCAGAGGCTAAGCATACGTGCTGGTATCTGGAATGTTGGTGGTTCAAATCTCATTACTTTCAGAAAGGATCCTGCTCATCTGGGTCCTTGAGGAAGGCCCTTAACCTGAAAATTGCTCCAGGGGCATTATAGAATGGCTGGCCCTGTGCTCTGACCTCCAAAAGTCATGCAAAAAGACAGTTTTCCCTTCTGGAATTAATAAAGTATCTTCTTCTTCTTCTTCTTTCGGCTACTCCCGTTAGGGGTTGCCACAGCGGATCATCCTTGTTGTCCGCATATTGATTTGGCAAAATTTTACACCGGATGCCCTTCCTGACGTAACCCTCCCCGTTTATCCGGGCTAGGGACCGGCACGAAGAAACACACTGGTTTGTGCATCCCCTGTGGCTGGGTTTGGAATTAATAAAGTGTATCAAATTTTTAAAAAATGTAAAAAAAAAAACTTAGTTTGCAGGTTGAGCCCAAGGTACTGGGACCTTCTGATGCTACTGTGTTCCTAAGTATGTCTCAGGCCAACTGCTGAGGTATTCGTTTTCCATTACTTTTGACATCTGGCTGTCTTTGTATTTCATCTTGTTAAGTGTTTGTGTTCCTTGAATTATTTTTGTATTTCTGGCTTTATGACCCTTTGCTTTTGTCTGAAGGATTAAACATGGTAGAATACGAACTAAACACCTTTTTGTAAAAGTTCAAGTTCAACATTTGTGTTCTTTTTTAATTCTTTTGATGTATTTTTGAATGATTGATATTTTTTTGAGATCTTTTTAAAAATTGAGAACCCTTACGAATTTCATTTAATAAACTGAATTAAAACATATAACCCAAGTCTTTTCTATTTTGAACCAGGCACTTTACAGTTTTTGGTGATTTTTATTCCTCTGGATTTTTTTTTCACAGTGAATAGGCGTTAGGATTTTTTGGAAGTATTCAGTCTTTTTTTTCTTGTTTTGGTTGTGTCTAAATCATAATAATATTAATGTGACACAGACTACGAGTATCTACGAGTGTAATACAACCATATCCACAATTAAACACAAGGAGGGATGCATTATTAAGAAACACTTTTTTTATGTTGTTTCTGTCTCTGTGTTCTCAAGTATCATTGACAGTCATCTAGAAGTCAGTATGCCAGTTGATTCTTACAGCTACGTGCATGACAAGGTTAACAATTTTAATGGTAGAATAAACACTGCTGCTGAAAGTGCAGATTCAGAAACACTTAAAAAGAAATTATGGCAGACAAGACAAACTGTTTATAATCTCAAAAAAGCTCCCACAAAGTTGGTCATAAATGAAGAAAAACTAAGATTACAGTTAGCTAGGTAATTGTTTCAGAAGCAGGTCGTTCGGAAATAATGTTGACAACAGGTTTTTCGGCAATATTGATTATATTTCCAATCTTTTTTAACTAACATTCCAAAACACTTTTGAAACTTTTAAACATTTTTTGAAATGCTTATTTGAACCAATGTTTGCAGGATTATCATTTTTCTGCCTCATTCTTTCAGTCACTACCGAAATCACATTATCAATGGTGAGGATGCCGATGTACACTGACTGCTAATTTCAATGCTCTGTCGAAGGACTTAGCTCCCCCTTCACTACCACTGACTGGTACAGCATCCACAAAACTACTGCCTTTCGTTATCAGCCACACTTTCAATCACTTCTACCCTGACTCAGGACCAAGGCCCTAAAATACTTACATTACTCTACTTGGAGCAGCTACTCACCCCTTTTATGTTGTGTGCTGGGATTATATCTCTGGCTCAGGTTTATTTTCTGTTTAATCTTTCTGCTATCATTTAAATCTAATGTTGTATATTGTGTTAATGATTATGTTTTTGGTATTGTCTGTTTTATGCTTGTGTAATATTGTTCAGTTTATTATATTTGCTATTATGTTTTCTGTTAAGTGTTTATGTAGTACTTTTATTTGCTACCTGCCCTGTCTATTAAATGTGGAACATAAGGAGGCAGGACCACATAATCATGCAGCTGGGGTACTGGTCTGCAGCTTTGGCATTGCTTTGTTTGGATTTCTGTATTTCATGAATTTGATGTTTGGATTTCGTGGCTTTTGACTTGTGCATTCATTTAAAAGTTACTGATATTGGTTTGCTGATTTTTTGGATTTGTTTGCTTTTAGGTTTTGCATTTTAGACAAAAACCTGTAATTTGCTAATTTTTCTCCCGCTTTATTTTGTAACCCCTTTTGAATACAGTGGAAACTCGAGATACGACCACCTCTGTATACAAGAAATTCAAGATACGAGGAAAGTATGAGCGAAAAATTCGGATCTAAATATGAGCATTGGCTCGCATAACGAGCCACGAGCCAGGCTGTGGGTATGTGTGACGCGTTTCCCGATCCGCCTCGACTCGGGGATTCACCCAAGCTGACGCTGCCCGCCTGTCAGCTCACTCAGTGTTCCTTGTTCTCCCGTAGCGTGCGCTTGTGATTTCATTGTTTTTTTTGCATTTAACGTGAAAATAATTATTCCACGATGCCTCTCAAGAAGATTGTTGACTCAGATAGTGCTGCAAAGAAAAAAAAGGAAGCCATGGCCGTTGAAATTAACTTACTTATTCCCTATCGTCTCCCTCAAGCCAGCCAGGACTCTTCATAAAGGTAAACTACAGTTATATTATTTACCAGTGTTATTTATTAGGAAAATTGATTTTTATGTTGATATTTTTGGGGGTGCGGAACGGATTAACTGGATTTCCATTATTTTCAATGGGGAAGTTTGTTCTAGGTACGAGAAATTCGCTATACGAGCTCAGTGCTGGAACGAATTAAACTCGTATCTAGAGGTTCCACTGTACTTAAATATAAAGAATCCTTGTTTTTGTTTGTATTTTGGACCAGAGGGTTTTCCATTTTCCTCTCACTGCTTTTTGGATATCTTTTGAGATTTTGAACTTTTAAAAGCCAAAGCCTCATTTTTTTTGGCATGTACAAGCCAGAAGCCCACCCTTTGATTTTTTGAGTTAGGCTTCCAGGTTTGAGGCTTGCTCAGTAGGTCCACACCTGTGAAGAGGGCAGGTCTGGGTTCGGTGGCAACTGGGCAACAGTCAACTCGGCGATTAGACAACTCGGTGATTAGACAACTCGGCGAAAGACAACCCGGCAATACATACTGGATACTCTCCAAAGCTCAGCTGCATCCTGATGTTATGGCTATGAAAATCATGAATAGGACAGAAAATAAGACAGCCCCTTGGAAGTAGTACAACATCTACATTTAACAGTCTACGAAAAAAGCAGAGACCAGGTGGCCTACAGCAGCCAAGAAACTATATACTCTTGACACATCTTTCACAAGATAACATGGGGTATAGTCATAAACTTTTTCCAAGTTCACCATGCACAAGCAAATAGGTTTGAATTCACATGATCCCTTAAATATCAGTGCAGCAACAAACATCTGTTCCACAGATACATGGCCAGGATGGAATATGCATTTCTGCTTCTGTATCTGAGGTTAATATCTTATATGGAGTTCCCATTGCAGTACCCCAGCATAGTTTTTTCCCCCAGGGAGGACAAGGAATGTGATCCCTTAGTAATGGAAACACCACCTCTTGTCCCCTATTTTTATGATCAAGTGTTTACTGAGAACCAATCATATACAGCTATATGAGTATAATCTTCTTATATTATATGCTACCGTGGCTGTTCGTTTGTCTGTCCAGGATTTTAAATCACCTGCAGCTCGCAAACCCTTTGACCTATTGACCTGAAATTTGGTACACATATACTACATGACATCCAACTATCCATCAGGGTGATGATTGACCTCCAAGGTTATTTGTCTTTTTATTTTTATTTTATTTTGTTGTAGAATCAACTCTCGGCAGCAGCCAGCAGGGCGGCCATGTGGAGCATGTGTATGGGTGCCGTTCTCACCCCTACCACCTTCGCCTTCACTTCCCCTACCTCTTCATATCTTAAATCATTCTTGAGGCAGATTGAAGACTTAAGTGCCAGCTTAAGTGAAAAATTAAAGAAGACGTACTAAGTAATTGCAACATAAATACTGACTTAATCAGTGTCAGTGACTTAATCCGTTTTAACGCAAAAGATGCCAACGAAAGAAGAGAAGAAGAGATCCGCTAGGGTGGAGGAAAGAAGAGCTGCTCAGGAATCAGCAAGCGCATCAACCTCTGAGCAAACGAATGCTAAACGTACAGAGAAAGAGTATGAAAACTATAAATACTCAAGACAACTGTGTTCACTGCATGTTATCGTGTAGTGTGCCATTACTGGTTATCCTAATAAAACAAAACTTTTGAAATTATATAAAAAGGAAAATAAAATAACCTGTCACCCTCCTATCTCCCACTATTATTGTATGAGGATAAAGATCCCTCATGTCTCTTTTTTTAAAATAGGGACCACCACTCTCATTTGTGAGTTATAAAGCACAGCACCCCAAAAGTATCCTGTGTTATCAGCATTTTTGTTGGATTTCATCTGCACCAGAGGCCTTGCCACTTTGGAGGAGAAGACCTAATTGTAGCACACAGAGGGCATATTCACAAGTTTTGGAAGTTAAATGAAGTGTTAAAGTGCTGCATTCTAAAAATTACTTTTAATTTTTTTGGCCTGAAATACTTGATCATTTTATACTTAATTTAAAATAGAATAACATAAGCCTAATGAGTAGTGAGCAATTTTGCTGTTATCAAAATATCTGCAGTGACAAATTCTGTAGTTTGAAATAACTGGCTATTATTTCTACTTTAAAAATGCCCACTCATTCTATAGTATGATTAAGAAATCCAGGCAAAAGTAAAAATAATTTTTATTCAATAAAAATATATACAGTAATCCCTCGCTATATCGCGCTTCGCCTTTCGCGGCTTCACTCCATCGCGGATTTTATATGTAAGCATATTTAAATATATATCGCGGATTTTTTGCTGGTTCGCGGATTTCTGCGGACAATGGGTCTTTTAATTTCTGGTACATGCTTCCTCAGTTGGTTTGCCCAGTTGATTTCATACAAGGGACGCTATTGGCAGATGGCTGAGAAGCTACCCAGCTTACTTTTCTGTCTCTCTTGCGCTGACTTTCTCTGATCCTGACGTAGGGGGATTGAGCAGGGGGGCTGTTCGCACACCTAGACGATAAGGACGCTCGTTTAAAAATGCTGAAAGATTATCTTCACGTTGCTATCTTTTGTGCAGCTGCTTCCTGAAACGACATGCTGCACTGTGCTTCGCATACTTAAAAGCTCGAAGGGCACGTATTGATTTTTGATTGAAAAACAAACTCTGTGTCTCTCTCTCTCTCTCTCTGCTCCTGATGGAGGGGGTGTGAGCTGCCGCCTTCAACAGCTTTGTGCCGCGGTGCTTCGCATACTTAAAAGCAAACAGACCTATTGATTTGTTTGCTTTCCTCTGTCTTTCTGACAGACTCTGCTCCTGATGTGCACTCCTTTGAAGAGGAAAATATGTTTGCATTCTTTTAATTGTGAGACGGAACTGTCATCTCTGTCTTGTCATGGAGCACAGTTTAAACTTTTGAAAAAGAGACAAATGTTTGTTTGCAGTGTTTGAATAACGTTCATGTCTCACTACAACCTCCTGTGTTTCTGCGCAAATCTGTGACCCAAGCATGACAATATAAAAATAACCATATAAACATATGGTTTCTACTTCGCGGATTTTCTTATTTCGCGGGTGGCTCTGGAACGCAACCCCCGTGATGGAGGAGGGATTACTGTAGTCTGTTTTTTTGTAATAGACTGTTGATTGTATTTTTTGGTTTAAAAACTCAAGTAGTTCATCAGCACTCATAACAAATGTATCTTTGCTAATAAATGTAAGTTCAAAGACAAGCATGCTTCATTACAGAAAAAGTAGACCTCATATATTCTTCTGGAACAGTGAGAAACCTTGGAAGAATAAATGTTGAGAACCACTGCATTAAAGCACCTGCCATTGATGGCCTCAGTGAATGAAATGAAAGTTGTCCATAGCCTGTTAAGGAATGAGTCTCTCCTGCGATAGCCCGTCTTCTGCAATTTCCATAGATAAAGTATTGACTTCCCTGCCTAAAGAGATCCCTTTAGGTGAACAAATTGAGTTTTTTTAGGGTTACTTTTTTCTTTCTTCATTAAAAAATACATTTGTACTTTTCGTCTATCAAAATGTATAAGCATGGTAGAGTTTGAGGGACTATCCTGTGACAGTGACTGTGTAAGAAAATTACACAAGGAGTTTGTTTAAAATTAAGAAACAGGTTCATGTAAGGAGGCATGAATGGAAGAGCGGACAGAAGCCTAATTATCAAGCTGGAGTAGCCCATCTATTGCCATTACCAGAGATAAGGTATTGTCTAATGAGAGCTCTATAAGTAAACAAATTGGGTTTTTTGAGGGTGACCAGTTTTTTCTCTCTTTTTTTAATACATACAGTCATATGAAAAAGTTTGGGAACCCCTCTTAATTCTTTGGCTTTTTGTTTATCATTGGTTGAGCTTTCAAAGTAGCAACTTCCTTTTAATATATGACATGCCTTATGGAAACAGTAGTATTTCAGCAGTGACATTAAGTTTATTGGATTTACAGAAAATATGCAATATGTATCATAACAAAATTAGACAGGTGCATACATTTGGGCATCCCAAAAGAGATATTACATCAATACTTAGTTGAGCCTCCTTTTGCAAATATACCAGTGTCTAGACACCTCCTATAGCCTTTGATGAGTGTCTGGATTCTGGATGGAGGTATTTTTGACCATTCTTCCATACAAAATCTCTCCAGTTCAGTTAAATTTGATGGCTGCCAAGCATGGACAGCCTACTTCAAATCATCCCATAGATTTTCAATGATATTCAAGTCAGGGAACTGTGACGGCCATTCCAGAACATTGTACTTTTCCCTCTGCATGAATGCCTTTGTAGATTTCGAACTGTGTTTTGGGTCATTGTCTTGTTGGAATATCCAGCCCCTGCGTAGCTTCAACTGATGCTTGAACATTATCCTGAAGAATTTGTTGATATTGGGTTGAATTCATCCAACCCTCAACTTTAACAAGGGCCCCAGTCCCTGAACTAGCCACACAGCCCCACAGCATAATGGAACCTCCACCAAACTTGACAGTAGGTAGTAGGTGTTTTTCTTGGAATGCAGTGTTCTTCTTCCACTATACAAAGTGCTTTTTGTTATGACCAAATAACTCAATTTTTGTCTCTTCAGTTCAAAGCACTTTGTTCCAAAATGAATCTGGCTTGTCTAAATGAGCATTTGCAAACAACAAGCGACTCTGTTTGTGGCGTGAGTGCAGAAAGGGCTTTCTCATCACCCTGCCATACAGATGTTCTTTGTGCAAATTGCGCTGAATTGTAGAAAGATGTACAGATACAACATCTGCAGTAAGATGTTCTTGCAGGCCTTTGGAGGTGATCTGTGGGTTGTCTGCGACCATTCTCACAATCCTGTGCATATGCCGCTCCTGTATTTTTCTTGGCCTGCCAGACCTGGGTTTAATAGCAATCTGTGCCTGTGGCCTTCCATTTCCTGATTACATTCCTTACAGTTGAAACTGACAGTTTAAACCTCTGAGATAACTTTTTGTAGCCTTCCCCTAAACCCTGATGCTGAATAATCTTTGTTTTCAGATCTTTTAAGAGTTGCTTTGAGGATCCCATGCTGTTACTCTTCAGAGGAGAGTCAAAGGGAAGCACAACTTGCAACTGACCACCTTAAATACCTTTTCTCGTGATTGGACACACCTGTCTATGAAGTTCAAGGCTTAACGAGCTAATCCAACCAATTTGGTGTTGCAAATAATCAGTACTGAGCAGTTACATGCATTTCAATCAGTAAAATTACAAGGGGACCCACATTTTTGCAAAGCCAGTTTTTCACATTTGATTTAATTTCATACAACTAAATACTGCTTCACTAAAAATCTTTGTTCGGAAAACACCCCAGTACTCAGATGTTCATAGGAAGTGAAAGACATACCACTGTTATCTTTTTGTTGAAAGTAGAGTAAATTATTATGCAGGCTGAGAGGGGTTCCCAAACTTTTTCACATGACTGTACATTTATGAATCACCTTTATTCTGGGTACTTTTAATTAATCAAAATATACAGGAGTGGTAAAATTTGAGAGACTGTGAATATGGCAATTGTTAAATGATGAGAATAAAAACAAGAAGATTACACAAGGAGGATGTTTAAAAGCAAGAAACGAGTTCATGTAAGGAGGCATGAATACAAGGGTGGACAGAAGTCTTATTATAATGCTAGAATGAAAACCTGGAATCGCCCAGGAGCATATTTAGTAGATATTTATAATATCTACTTATTAGAATCTCTCCATCCATTAATTTCTTTCATAAGTTTCATCCTGGCCAAACCCACTGTTCACCAAATGAAAAGCAATCCATTATTCTCATTATTAGTAAAGCAAGACAATTTGTAAATATCTACTTTGAAATTTAAAGGACAAAAATAACAAAAAGGCACATCATTTTTATGATAAATAATGAAAAATAATAATATAATAGTTAATCATTTTTCTCATTATTATGAAATATGAATATTTCCAGATGATTATATTATTTTACAATTAAATAAACAAATATACTGTTTTTCAAACATAAACTTTGTCTCCACATCCACTTACTCATTACAAGATCATGCTGAGCTGTGGAAATCTACAACCAAGCCATTTGCTAAATACTGTAATGCATTATACTTGCACTTTTAAAATGCTTCTCCTTTAACCATTTTATGCTGATATTTTCACAGTAATATGACATTTAATAAAGCTGAAAGTCATATTGGCTTGAAACTATGATAATTGAATCTCTGCAGGAATTAATCAATGTGGATCCTTATATACTTAAAATATAAATTACTGTACTTGTTTTTGTACAAGAAAACACAAGTTATTAAAAAGAAAATGGGTCCATTTCATGCATTATAATTTTTTTTTAGTTTACAAACATGAATAAACAAGAAAAATTATGGATAATTATTTATTTATGAACACTTGTGTTGCTTTAAAATGTTAAACTTAAAAGGCATGTCATTTATTTGTAAAGATGACTTGTTCATCATGTGTGTTCATCAATATTTTTTTTTACTTTCCCAGAACTAAATCAATTAATGAGGGAAAAATCTGTGTATATTTATAGAAAATGAGACTTTTCAAAGCAACACACAAATTAGGAGCAACGTCGTAATAAAACTGAGCTCTAGAAAATGTCAGTAATCAATAGTAATTATGTTGCTTTACAAATGTTAATATAGGCAGAATAGGACTGTTTTGTGGTATATGTTGAAAATAAGTGGTAAGGCTTCCATGAGTCAATATTGTAAGGTTAAAGTATTTAAAGCCACAATTTTAAAGGTAAAACTTTGGGTAAGGAGAAGAAAAGCATTAAAAGTGGAATAAATTCCATCAATGATGACTGCCTTTATTCTTCTTAAACCCCAAAACTGAGTAAGGGAATCTACAATTGGTAGACGAATTACAATGAATGCTCACTGACAAAAGTATAAAAGCTGAGCTGACAGTGACTGACCAAGTAAAAAGTGTTATCTCAGAATTGCAGTTTGAAAGGGAACATACATGTTATTAGGAGATGAAAACTTCTGTCTTGTTCTGTTTTCATCTATATATTGTCACACACGTGCGATTAGGAGGCAGCTAAAGTGCTTGAGTAACTGTAATACTACTTCAGACCAAGGGGTGGCGGAGTGTGCTGACTGTCCCTCTCAGTCTTTTGCAGACCATTCCCGGGAAATCCCGTCAGGTCCGGGCACCCCTGATGATGTCACTTCCGGTGCCACTGATGACATCACTTCTGGTTCCGGGGCCACTGATGACATCACTTCAGGTTCCGGCATGGATGACATCATTTCCTCTTAATCAGCCATCTTACCTCCACTTAATCAGTTCTATTTTGGACTTTGTCTTGTAAACAACTCACTCTTTCAAACCTGTTGCAGCCAGGATCATATTATACAGGTGGCTGCCCCAAAACTTTGTGACTGTCTAGAGTCAATTTCTTACAATATATATATATATATATAAATAAAATTAGAAGAGATTTCCATATGGCATGCAGAAACTTGTGCACCCCTGGCTTCTGAAGCTTGATCTTGGTTTATGCCATGACACACATAACACAACCCATTGTTTTGACATCCTGGATCACAGTGGTCCCGAAATATGGGTTTGAGTCTTTCTCAAGGCAACTGATGATACAGAAGCACATATCCAATTACAAGAAAAGTAACATTATCCATGGCCTTTCCTCAAGCTGGAGTCATTTCACTGATGGTGAATGAGAAGCATCAACAAGACATGACACTGCCACACATACCAAAGCGAACGTTTTCTGCAGGAACTGCAAGAATAAGAGCTTTAGAACACTTACCCAGTATCATCTTTTCTCCAACCTTGTGGAAATCCCAACGCAAAGACTACAATTTCATCAGCACCCACACAGTTTCAATACAAGTGTGATGTCAGCAGAGACAGTAGCTACTATGTGTTTTCTTCCTCAACCACTTTCATTTGCTCACTGGATTATAGCATTTATCTTACAGTACATGCTTTTCTCTCATCATCAGTTATGTTTAGTCAAATTGCACTTGCAAAACACATTTTGCCCACCTTTATTTACATCTACATGATGTAAATGTATGCATCCAAAACAGGCTTATGCCGTGCTGCCAATCACTACCTGTCATAATGTTATATTTAACATTATCTCCATGGCGACAGTCGCCCCACCATCATGCACTTCGTCAAGCATGCACTTCATGTTACTGTGTACAGAACACTTGACAAGTACTTCCATTTTTGAAAATGCCAACACTGCTGTCAACCATCATATCGCATTTAACTTGCAAATACAAATGAACAACCAGCATTGCCAGCTAAGCAAAATATAGACAGAATTAAAAAAAATTAAAAATCTCATTACGTGAAGGATCTAAGCCATGACAGAAGAGAGTGGACCCCCAATTTCTTGTATAATTCATATGGATGCTCTTTTTTTAGAATGTGATAGAAATAGACCAACATAAGACAGCAGTTTTCAATGGGTTAAAGAAATTTTTTTTTGGATTGGTAGATGTTTATTCAGATCCACTGTATAGTAACATAGTGCTAAGTTTTGTCTTTTGTGGCAACAATTTGACAAGTTTTTTTGCTTTCAGTGATCACCTTGATAAAATTTACGTCCTGGACTGCCGCCTTCACACAGCCGTAACGCTATTAGAATACCTCTCATGTTTCCTCTCATTTTTGCATTCCTTCATCTTCATGTTTTTTCATGCTCTTTTTTTCTCAATAAAACACTTCTTTTATTTTGGACTTCCATATTACACTGCCTCCGAGTGCTTTTTCCATTCCTGTTTGTTCGAGGACCACATAAGCACATAAACAATATCAACAACTCCTATTCTTTCCCATCTATTACAGCCATTACATTGATACTTCTCTACGATATGGTACCTACGTGTTCAAAATTCATCTTCAACTTTATGATATTGGTGGACTACACCCCTTTCAATTGTCTTTTATTTGAGGACTGCAGGTTTGTGTGTTCCACTAGCTGTTGTAATAAAAAAAGTATTTTTAAAGCACTTCAGTTTCATAGATATATTTATTAACATTATATCGCATTTCATTTACATCAAGGTTGCGCTCATAGTATCTATGTATTTCCTTATTTTTACAGATACTGAGTTAGAAGAATGCAGTGATACCAGAGGTAAAACATCTAAATATGAAATCTGATTTTCACAGGTAAATTTGGCATGAACAGTTCCATATATATTAAACAAAGCAATTCCTCCTGGATATTTGGAATATCCTGTACAAATGGGGATAGAATAACTAAAAATAGCTGGAAATATAGAGAGGCTTAGAATAAATGCAAAGTAACAGTAAAAATTCTTCTACATGAGCCCTCAGGAAAAAAAAAAATTATTAGTGGAAGAAGATTGAATATGGCTAGATAAGGTAAAGAAAATCTGTAGACTTTAAGAGGAAATATCTGACCAGTGTGTATGTCTGTAAGTAGTGCAATCTGTGCACCTTAGCAATCTATACTATTTATACAACAGTGTCAGATAATCCACAAACACCCAGAAAGGTTCATGCAGGATGTAAATACACAGAATGAAATGGAGAAGATAAGAAATTGAGTAGTATTATGGCAGGGAAGGGTTTAGAATTGAAATGGAGTGGGAACAACGGTAAGTAACACTGTCAAGAGTAGCATCAAGAAAGAAGAAGAAAAAAACTGAACTGGCCAATAGATATTATGCAACTGGAGAAGCAAAAAAATTTTAAAAATATATTGTGAAGTTAACCCTCGTTACACCCTTTTAAATATTAAATAATATTATGGATTTGATATGGACAGTAATGTATTCTGGTAGGAAGAGCAGGTCATTTGTTAATGGAAGGATCCCCAGAATTATTTATTCCTGAGGAGATTTAATAATGCAAAAACAGTCGGGACAACAGGTAGTAGAATAATTGATCCCACAATCCAATAAATTACAGCACAGTGGTATGTTGTAGCATCCTTGAATCCTCTTACATACAGTTGTAAAAAAGGCCTTCACGGGCTGGTTTGACTGGTAGGCATGCTGGAGTTCAGAACTACAGAGACAACTTTAGCTGCCAATTGAAATTCTAAAGATCTGGCCCTGACACTTCTAGAGGGCTCTCCTGAACCTGTGTAAAGTGGCTTAAAAACTTCTTCTGGTTGATTTTGAAATCAGTAGTAAAGCAAGGGGCAAAGGTTCTTCTGGCAGAAGGAAGAGAGTCCTGTGTGGCTGGCATGGAGGATAGGAGAGGGTGAATTTGTTGTTCTTGGCATTGTAAGGAACCAGTCAAGTTGTATTGCATCTGACAGGCACAGAGAAGTATTTTTTTTCTTGGTTAACCCTTTAGGTTAGGAACTGCAGAAATGCATCTGTCACTCATTTACTCTTATATACCAAGACCTTAACAGAGGCTTGTTTTGATCTTATAACGCTTATAAAACATCGGTAGGCAGATTATTAATATCAGCTGCCAAATAAACTTGCGTCCTACAAGGAATAGGGAGACACTGACTGAAGGGCCGGTGGAAGGATCGGGTGACTCGGAGCAGCTGGATAGTGCTGACATCCGGGTTGGCCTGCTCCTTGAGACATCGGTGTCAGTCATGCGTAAGTTGAAAGGGGTACAGACAGTAAAGGGTCTCTCTGTTATTCATAGAGAGATCCAGACTGCAAAAAAACCCCATATAAAAAAGGAGACCCGCAATAAAATGCAGAGATCGCCTGACATTACGGAGCATAGAGCTGTCGGCTCACATATAGAGGAAGGACGCTCTCTGCAGGGGCTGAGAGATGGTCCACCCTCAAACTGAAAAAAGGGCAGAGTCAACAGTTCCAACATGTTTTCAGTCTCGCAGGCTGAGACTATCCGGAGGAAGGAAGCTGTGTTACAAATGTCGATGACCAGGCCATGTGTGGAGGGATTGTCCACTGAGAACTGGGGAGATGAGAAAATGACAGCATGTGTACATTATCTCTCTGCAGTTCTCCTGTTCTTACTTCACAGGTCGCAGTCACAGCCCGGTCACAGCAGACAGCTCCTCCTGGAGAAGTATGACCCTCGCGGGCCTGGACGCTTCACCCCACTATGCTCCACTGATGGAGGGGAACTGTGACGGACGGCTGGCTGTTCAACCCGCCCGGGACGCCCAGAAAAGAGAAAGATTGGGGAAAGCAGTTACAGAGGGACAATGCCTCCCCCAGAACGCCAGATGGAAATTCCCCTGCAGCATAGCGGCACCCCAGATTTCCGCAGGGCACCATGGGAGTTGGAGTCCGGTTTCACAGCCCTGCTGGTTGCTGATATCTCGCACTACCACCTGGTGGAATCTTCCAGATTTATGTAAAATATGCGTACATGTATAAACAGTACGCTTGCAGAGCAGTAATGTCCACTGGAGCATGCGTCTCGTTGCGTGAAGTATAAACCTGGCCTATGAATGAGATGTGGGGGTCTCTTTTCTGTCGGACCCAGAAGTACTTCTGGTGCCACAACATTACACGAAGGAAGCACTTCCAGGTTAGGCAGAAGCTCCTCAAACTTTGTCAACCATTTATTGCAGTTTCTCCTAGAGCACCTATGGAACTCAACAGGGCTGCCCAATGGAAAGACAGCTACCAGCAAAGCCTGTGGATGTGTGAATGAGCTCAGTGATGCTGCCAGCAACTGGATCAAGCTAGTGTAGAAAGGCAACCTACTGTTCTCAAAGACCTCTGAAGTTCTATGCACCACATATTAGAAGCCACTGGAACTACTTTACAATGACTGGGAGCAAACTGTAAAGGGAGATGTTCTGCCAGCAAGTGGATCAAGCTAGTGTAGAAAGGCAACCTACTGTTCTCAAAGACCTCTGAAGTTCTATGCACCACATATTAGAAGCCACTGGAACTACTTTACAATGACTGGGAGCAAATTGTAAAGGGAGATGTTCTGCCAGCAAGTGGATCAAGCTAGTGTAGAAAGGCAACCTACTGTTCTCAAAGACCTCTGAAGTTCTATGCACCACATATTAGAAGCCACTGGAACTACTTTACAATGACTGGGAGCAAACTGTAAAGGGAGATGAGCAGCATAGGCGGGAAAAGCCAAGAAGCAGTTGACAGTAGCCAAACCGAGATGGACAGACCAAGACAAACACACACACACACCGAATGAGAGTAAAGCCCAATAAAAGGTTCATCAGGGCATGGATGAAAAGTTATTTTAATATTTGACAGAAGTGGAACAGAGGTGCTCCAAGATGAGACAATCTGTGTGTCTTATTATTGATATTGGCAACATTATAGTCAGCAGTAAACTGTTTGATTTTAGCCAGCCATCTGCCTTGATGCCTACAGTTATTGTATTTTCCTTTAGAAGTGTTTGTTTTTAAGTAGCTATATGTCAGCTTCTGTTTTAAAATGAAATTGTACAAAAGCTTGTGTTTAGTGTCATTCTTTACTAATTTTACAAATACAACAGAAAATACGAAATTGTTTGGAGGGAATCTTATTTTAATAGAAATATTAACTAAATTAGTTATGAACATTTCATAGGAACAATTTCATAGACAGTGTGGTGGGCAAAATCTAGGAGACAAAAAGCCTGCAAATAGTACTAACATAATTGAAAATGATAAGAGTATAAAAAATGGCATAATTAGACTGTCTTCAGTCTGGTAGATAAAAAAGTATTTAAGCAATGAAATTTGCAATGAAAGAACTTTAATCTTGTCTTTAGTATCATTGATGTACTGCACTATGAAACAAGCAAAAATGCGCACATATCATTGTCAACTCTACTGAGGATTATGAATCTACAAATTAAGACAAAAAAGTACTTCAAAACAAAATATTTTCTGTAAGACATTGAGATTTACATGCAGTAAACTTTATAGTCAAATCCTGTATGGTACAGGATAAGTAACATTATTTTCTGATAAACAGGGAAACTGTTTAAAAAATTTGTAAATGTGGAACCTTAAACAGCAGCACATCAATACAGTGTCTAGAAAGAGTTTGAAGTTTTCAGGTCTTATTATAATAAAACGTTGAATTGCAGTGGGTTTAATTAGTCTTTGTTAACATTGGTCAATAGGAAAAAGAGTCTTTAAGGTCAAAGTGAGAACAGAACTCTGCAAGTGGTCCAATTTAATTACAAGTAAAAACGCAAAATAATTGATGTCACGGACAGCCAGGACACAACTTCGCTGGAAGGATCGGGGGAGCAAGCCTGGTCAGAGAGATACCTCCCCTGGGACGCTAGATGGCATCCCCCATGGGTTATAGCGGTGCCTTGGACTCCATGGCTTCATGGGAGATGGAGTTGGATACAGCCATATTGGGATCCAGGGGCGCCGCCAGGGGGTGCTGCAGCTGCTGCTGAGCCTTGGAGAGCAGCTCTTCCGCCACAACCTAAAGTGCTGGAAGTCTTAGGTCAATGGGCACCTGGAGCACTTCCGGATGCCTTATATAAGGGGCCAGCAGAGACTACTCAGGGAGCCAGAGTCGGGAGGAGGGAGACGAAGCTTGCCGAGGAGGACTGGAGGAGAGAGAAAAGAGAGGACAAAGTAAAGTATTATGTTGTGCTTGGACTGTGTTGTGGGCTCGTGGGAACGGGGAAGACGTTCTCAACGAGGGAAGAAAAAGAAAATAAAAGCTTGTGCTTTGATAAGTGTGCGTCCTGTGTCTTTCTGTGTCGGGTTAAACTCTGGTATAGCACCATCTACTGTCACATTGATTACATAAGTATTTACCCTCTCCAAGTCACAAGTTAGGTAGCCATGACAGCCTTAAGTCTGTGTGCACAGGTCTCGCTCTCTCGGTCTGTCAACTTTGCACACCTGGGCAATGCAACTTCTCCTCATTCTTCTTTACAGACTGCTCCGTCAAGTTTCAAAGGGACTGTGAATGAAGAGCCTTTTTTAAATCCAGGCAACAAATTCTCTGTTTGATTGAGATCTAACTCGGCTACTCGGGGACATTCAAATTTTTATTTTTTAAACCATTCCTGTGTAGCTTTGGCCTTATGCTTGAGGTCGTCAGCTTGCATCACATTATCCTCCAGAATGCCCCTGTATATTGTTGTATTCATTTATGCCTCCACCCCCTCAAACCTTCCAGGACCCGCTGCAGAGAAGTATCTCTGCCAAACATGGAGTTTAGTTTGAGGGCTAAAATCTCCATTATGGTCTCAACATACTACAGAACCTTCTTCCTACTGCCTTCTGACATTCCCATGTGCCTTCTAGCAAACTGTAGATGGGATGTCATGTGTTTCTCTTAACAGCTACAGTGGAACCTTGGTTCACGACCATAATTCGTTCCAAAACTATGGTCGTAACCCGATTTGGTCATGAACTGAAGTAATTTCCCCCATAGGATTGTATGTAATTAATCCGTTCCAGACCATACAAACTGTATGCAAATTTTTTTTTAAGTTTCTAAGCACATATATAGTTAACTAGCAAAATACCCGCGCTTCGCAGCGGAGAAGTAGTGTGTTAAAGAGGTTATGAAAAAGAAAAGGAAACATTTTAAAAATAACGTAACATGATTGTCAATGTAATTGTGTTGTCATTGTTATGAGTGTTGCTGTCATACACACACACACACACACACACACACACACACACACACACACACATAAACATATATATACATATACATATATATACATATCTACATATACACATATATACATATAAACATATATATATATATATATATATATATATATATATATATATATATATATATATATATACACATATACACATCCACATATATATACATATATATATATATACACATATCAACATATATATATATATACACATATATATACACACATACATACACACACACATATACATATATACATATACACATATCTACATATACACATATATACATATAAACATATATATATATATATATATATATATATATATATACATATACACATCCACATATATATATATATATATATACACATATCAACATATATATATACACATACATATACATACATACATACACACACACATATACATATACACATTGTAACAGTAGAGGCGTGGAGCCACCTCTAACACCCTCAGGTACCACTCTTGAGACCAGGTGAAAGTATAATAATAATTATTTTTATTATACAATAGTGCACCAAGCACTCTCCTCACCACACTCATATACACAATAAACTCTCTCTTAAATACAATCCTCCACTCCCAGACACTTAGCCCACCTTCCTCTCAGCTCAGCTCAGTGTCTGGGCTTACCCAAAGTCCTTTTATAGCCCCTGACCCGGAAGTGGCTCCAAGCCAAACCCACAAGTCCGTTTTCCTTCCGGGTCAGGGCAAACAGTCCTTTTCTTCATCCCGGGAGTACGTCGCTTCCTCCAGTCACGTGACTGTGACGCACTCCCAGGTTATAGGGCATGCAAGAGTCCATGAGGCCCTTCACAGCGACTCCTGGCGGCCCCCAAGGTATCCAGCAGGGCTGTGTATACAAACTACAGAGTCCATGAGGCCCTGCTGGAACTCGGGGCACCAATATGCTGTCCGGAGGGCTCCTCCTAGCGGCCTGGGGGTGAGGGCCGGACTGGAAAGCCGGCAATCCTCCACAACATACATACATACACATACATATATATATATACACACATACATACATACACATATATATATATATATATATATACACACACAGACATATATCTACATATATATATTTACATATCTACATATATATATATATACATATCTACATATATATATATATATATATATATATATATATATATATATATATATATATATATATATATACACATATATATACATATTTACATATATATATATATATATATATATATATATATATATATACATATATATATATATATACATATCTACATATATATATATATACACATATATATATACAGTATAGACATATAGACATACATTCACATATATATATATATATATATATATATACCAGCTGAAATACCCAGCGTTGCCTGGGAGGAAAATAAAGTTTTTTTTTTTAATTGTTTGAGAAAAATATAATTAGAAAAAACATAAGTTTAAAAAGAAAAATAAATATAAGTCGGTTGTTGAAACCCAAAAAAGCGATCATAATATCAGACCCCAACTTATACGGCCGTTCAAAAATGCAACACTTAAATTTTTTGCCTCCTCTAATCTTGCATCAATTTCTCAGATGCATTGAATTGTGTGGCAGCAGCGCAGTTACCAATTTCTTTTGCGACTTCAAAGACATTTAATTTAAAATCAGCTTCATATTTTCTTCTGATCGAACGCTCCATTGTAGATAAAGGATGGTCTTACGATAAAAGTGTATGAGGGTGTGAGATACAAAAAACACAAAATAGTGCAAATGTTGCTTCGGAATAGTTCGGGTATTAGCATGTGGTCACGTAGGCATAATAGAGAAAGAGAGAGAGAGGTTAGGAGTACACACTGATACAGCGCATTGCCTCACCTACAAAAAAAGGCAATGTGTTCTGTGGTTACTCTCTCAGGTGGGCATTAGCATATCATAATCTGTTAGATCAATAGCGAGAGTTTTCCGCTTTCGACTTGGACAACAGACAGTATAAAATACCATAATACCACGTAGCTCTGATCTCTCTCTCAAAAACGTTAAACGTTACAGTTTAACAATCTGTAGATGATAATGTCTGTTGAACACACAGGTATCGCTAGCTAAGCGGAGGCAAGGTGCACTGCAACACGTGGCGAGACGTGGAGTAATAATAATAATAATAATAATAATAAATTTTATTTATATTGCACTTTATATTTTAGCAATCCCAAAGTGCTACAGAGTAAAAATAGAATAATAAAATAAAAAAAAGAACAGAAGAGTCTATAAAATACTTTAACAAAATGACTTTCTAAAAAGATGAGTTTTTAGGTTTCGCTTAAAGGCCTCAGTCGACTGTGGGGCTCTCAGGTAATCAGGGAGGGCATTCCACAGCCTCGGCGCCACCGATGAAAACGCCCTGTCACCCATGCTGCTGAGCTTAGTTCTGGGGACTTGAAGAGTGTTAGTGAGTACAGAGCGGAGGGAACGTAAGGAGTTATGGGGGGTAAGGAGTTCCTGTAGATAAAGAGGGGCATGTCCATAAATGCACTGATGGGTAAGAAGGGAGACCTTGTACTCTATTCTGAATGAAACAGGGAGCCAGTGAAGGGTTTTCAGGATTGGGGTGATGTGATCATACTTTCGCACCCTCATCAGGGTCCTGGCAGCGCTGTTCTGAATATACTGGAGTCTCTGGATACTCTTGCCAGGAATCCCAATGAGAAGTGCATTACAGTAATCCAGCCTGGAAGAGACAAAGGCATGGACGAGCTTCTCTGCATCTGCCAGGGTGAGTAATGGGCGGAGTTTGGCGATGTTCTTGAGATGGTAAAAAGATGACTTACAGAGATATTTGATGTGGGTGTCAAAAGTAAGTTGGGAGTCCATTCTAACACCCAAATTAGTAACAGATGTGGAAAGAGGAATATTTTGGCCAGAGAAAGTAATACTGGTGATGGTAGAAGAGCGAAGATGATGTGATGTACCAACTAAGATGGCTTCTGTTTTGGATCTGTTTAACTGAAGAAAACTGAGCCTCATCCAAGCCTCTATCTCCTCCAGGCAGGTAGACAATGTAGATGTTGGCAGAGGAGCAGTAGAGGAGGTGGGAGTAGTCCTGAGGTAAAGCTGAGTGTCATCGGCATAGCAATGGAACGATAAACCATGTCTGCCAATGACAGTTCCAAGGGGGAGCATGTAGATAGTAAAAAGGATAGGGCCCAGCACAGCAACTGGTAACTGGTACAGAGGCTGGCGAGTGAATGAGGAAGGCCCCGCCCCCATGCTCTGAGCCCATAGGCACTCTGTTGGATTTGCATAAATACATCGATACTGCAAGTGAACTATGGTACTTAGTGTGACTATTTGAGACTTACTTTTCTGTTCAGGTACCCATTTCATTTATGTAATCCGCGGATTCTCCACTATTTTTTGTTCGTTCATTACGATTATAGTTATTTATTGATTCCCTTCTTTAGCTGACTGCCTGCTCATATACAGTAAGGCGCTCTGCTTTTTTTTTTTTTGAACAGGTTTGATTCATCCAAGTGATCACTCGAGCTCCGTTCATTCACTTCACGTGAGCCGCTCTCTCGCTTCTTATTCTTTCGCTGCCTCCTCAATTGTGTAATGAATGTTTTCTTCAGCGCTCTTTCGCGTTCTTCCTTCACTTCACGTGAGCCGCTCTCTCGCTTCTTATTCTTTTGCTGCCTCCTCAATTGTGTAATGATTATAGCTATTTATTGATTTCCTTCTTTAGCTGACTGCCTGCTCATATAAGGCGCTCCGCTTTTTTTTTTTTTTTGAACAGGTTTGATTCATCCAAGTGATCACTCGGGCTCCGTTCATTCACTTCACGTGAGCCGCTCTCTCGCTTCTTATTCTTTCGCTGCCTCCTCAATTGTGTAATGAATGTTTTCTTCAGCGCTCTTTCGCGCTCTTCCTTGTTTTCTACGTACTGCCTTCACAGTCAGTTCACGTGATTACGTGGGAGGCGTGATGACGCGACATGCAACTCCGTCTCCTACGGCCATCTTGCTGCCTTCCATTACAGTATATGGACAAAAAAGAGGTTCCAGTTATGACCATTACGCGTAGAATTTCGAAATGAAACCTGCCTAACTTTTGTAAGTAAGCTGTAAGGAATGAGCCTGCCAAATTTCAGCCTTCTACCTACACGGGAAGTTGGAGAATTAGTGATGAGTGAGTGAGTGAGTGAGTGAGTGAGTGAGTGAGTGAGTGAGTGAGTGAGTGAGTCAGTCAGTCAGTCAGTCAGTCAGTCAGTGAGGGCTTTGCCTTTTATTAGTATAGATTAAACCACAGAATGCACAGCATAATAGTTAACCAAATGTAAAAACATTGAATAACACTGAGAAAACCTTGAACAACAGAGAAAACTAACACTGTAATAGTTCCCGCTATATCGCTACCAACCGCTGGCTAAAAACACTTTTTTTTAATGAGATTTAAGCACAGGGAAAAAATCCGTAATTTAATAAACCACCAAGAAAAGTAACATTGCAACAATGCATGCCAGGAACCCATCCATCCATCCATTTTCCAACCTGCTGAATCCGAACACAGGGTTACGGGGGTCTGCTGGAGCCAATCCCAGCCAACACAGGGCACAAGGCAGGGAACCAATCCCGGGCAGGGTGCCAACCCACCGCAGGACACACACAAACACACCCACACACCAAGCACACACTAGGGCCAATTTAGAATCACCAGTCCACCTAACCTGCATGTCTTTGGACTGTGGGAGGAAACTGGAGCGCCCGGAGGAAACCCACGCAGACACGGGGAGAACATGCAAACTCCACGCAGGGTGGACCCGGGAAACGAACCCGGGTCTCCTAACTGCGAGGCCGCAGCGCTACCACTGCGCCACCGTGCCGCCCACGCTAGGAACCGATCGCTGTAAACAGAAGTGAAAACAAAAACAAGCCCAGTGCATTCTTTAACTGCCTTCTCTACCTTATGTGTCCAGCCCTCTCTCTCTCGCGCTCGCCTGTGTGTGTGTCTCTCTCGTGCTGCCTGTGTGTGTGTGTGTCTCTCTTGCCCGCCTGTGTGTGTGTGTCTCTCTCTCGCGCACCTGTGTGTGTGTGTGTGTCTCTCTCTCTCTCGCGTGCCGTGCCTGTGTGTGTGTGTGTCTCTCTCGTGTGTCTCTCTCTCTCTCGTGTGTGTGTGTGTCACGCTCTGTCACTCTTTCTCTCTTGCTCGCTGCACAGGAAATGCACAGGGAGAGACTGAACACGTATCAAACTGAAAGGGAAACTGGCTTGTTCGTATACCGAGTGTGTGGTCATGAACAGATGCAAAAGTTTGGCGAACTTTTGGTTGTAAACCGATTTGTACGTGTTCCGAGACGTTCGTGAACCGAGGTTCCACTGTACTTCATTTTTGCTATTCCCCATATTAGTGGAGTGCCCAGAAAGATGGTACATTTTGAGGGTCAACAGATATAAAATATTTGGAAACCCTTGCTCTAAGGGATATTCAGTGACTTAGATATTTTCTTGTCTCCAACCGGATGGGTGCTTTTCAATCACAATTCACAGAGTGGTCTTTTTGTCTTCATTGTGTAGATTAGGCCACAATACTGACTCACCACAAGTTGGACCTTCTAGATTTGGTTTTTTATATGACACTTAATTGAAACTCCTAGGACTCTATTGAACAAATCTGAATTCTCAAACCAACTGGCTACACCAGTGATAGGTCTGTCATATTATCATACTATCTATCTATCTATCTATATTAAAGAGGATGAACACTTATGTGATCACTTATTCTCTGTTTTGTACTTTTAATTAATTTAGATCAGAGATATTTTTACACTTTGACTTTAAAGCATCTTTTTGTGTTAATCAGTGTTTAAAATGACACATTAAGTCCACTGTGACTCAAAGCTGCATAGCACTAAAAGGTGAGAACTTCCGAGGATGTGAATACTTTTTATAGGCCACTGTAAATTATGTTTTCAAAAGCACACAGAAAATGAGAGGATTTTTTATTTTAAGATTTATAATAGAAGCCTGCTACTATACTGAGGATGACTGGTTGTCAGTTAGATGAACAATGAATTTTGCCTTTAGGAACTAATCAATCTACCCCCAAAGAAACTGAATAAAAGAAATAAAATAAGTGAACCTGTGAATTGAAACAACTTTACTGAGTCCTATACAATATTACCAAGTAATTTCATTTTATCTGATTTTAGAATTGAGAAAGAGTATGTTCAGTACTGTGAGCCTTTGATTGAAAGTGATGACCTAGTTTTTGATTAGTAACAATTCATATCCATATAAATCCTTCGTCCACAATAAAACCCTTTTCCTTCAGTGAAGCAATTATAATTGCCAAACAGGCATTTTTCCACTAGGTAATTAATTGCATATTATGTGAATTACTTGGTTCAACAAGAAGATCCTCCTTCTAGCAGATGTAGTCAGAGTGAATCACATTCATGAAATCTTGTGGAAATATAAAAAACTGTTCTTTCTGCTATTAATATAAGAATAATAGCTGTGTAAGAAAATCATGAAATCAAAATACAGCAAAAGAGTAATTGCAGTGCCTGTCTTGTATAACTGAAGCTGCACACATCACATCCTTACTGCTGACTTTATTTCATAATCACATTTCAGTTCAACTCTGTTCAGTTCTATTTATTCTTATATGAGGTTCTTCTCAGTAGAGTGCAGCACAGATATAAAAATATAAAACAAAATAATATATACATACATACATAGATAAATAATTAGATAAATAAATAAATAGATGTAAATAAAGGTTTTGAAGTTACTCTCTTATTAAGCTCTTAAAAGTTCTTAAGTATGGTAAAAGAAAGTAGGGTACTTTATGCATCCAATGTCTCAAAAAATTGATTCTCTCCTGTAACAAACTATGTTCTTTTTTTATTGACCCTGTGGCAACTTTATTTTACTTACTGGCTCCCACTGGGCTTTTATTATTGCTTGGTTTTCTTTTCAACCAATTTCCACTGTGCAGACTGCAAGTAATAGAACCAAAACAATATCTGATTCATTCTTATTTTGCTTTCTTGAGTGTCATATTGTGTTATATGAAAGAGCTGGTGAAACAGGTTACAATGATGCTTAAATATTCTTGTGATATACTGTCTATATTTATCTCTGGGGCCTTTAAGAATTTAATACATTATATTGGTGGCTAGGTCCTGTGTCACTAATTGCATATTTTTTTGTTGAAAAAGATTTATTTTAGTTTATATTAAAAAATAATCAACAATAATTACTAATTACACAGCACACTATAGCATACTGTTCTCAAATCCACTTGATCCAGTTTAGGCTTACAGGAGCTACCCAGCCAATTCGGATATAAGGCTGGGGTGGCGGAACATTGCAGGAGAAAATGATGTGCACACACATAGACTGGTAGTATAATTTAGAGCTGCTATTTTGACTTTTCTGTGCGACTTTGGAATGTGAATGTGGAATGTGAAAATCCCCAGAAAGTGTAACTGGGCCAGAATTCAAACCCAAGCCTTAGGAGCCATGAAGACGCAGTACTGATGGCTGCACCGCAGTGACTATTACCACTTATATAAAGTGCTATGAAAAGTTAACATTGATTCATTAATCAATGGAGTACAAGGTGTATTGGGTGTAATAGAGCACAAAATAAATGCAAAGAATTTACAGCATTTATCATTTGTGTTCTTTATAAAAATGTTATAGCAGGCTCAATAGGATCCACAAACATTTCCTTTTGTATTTTTTAACAGAAGATAATCCAGCCAGTTTAATTACTGTTGTATGATGGTGAACTTAACTGTTTATGATGAGTTTGGCTCGAACTTTAACATTCTGATTACATTTTAATGACACAACCAGTTGTGATGCCTACAGTGAGCAGGCCTTGCTGCTTAGCAACCTTTGCATATTTTGCTTATAATGCACCACAGGCATCAATTAAGCAAAGGTTTTGTGATGTAAGGCTCAATCAACAAACTAGAAGGAAATTGATTTTGATACCTCATACAGCACTTGAATTAAAGTTGTATAGGAACAGAAGGAAATCAGTTCAAACTCTATTCTGTTTATAATTTAGACCAATTCTGTATAGTACCAATAATTTGAATTTCAAACTACGTTGTGCAGATAAATAATATTAATTTTCCATATAAAATAAAACCCAATTGATTAATAATAAACATATATATGAGAAGCATGGTTTGATTCTAATAAAATCTAAGTCATTCATCCACAGTGTTAGTGCTTTCTCAATGAAAGCTGTAACAATGCCCTTAACATGAAGATGGTGCTTTAAAAAAATCGTTTCATAGTCTTTTGTATAGTGCATGCCTGAAATGCCAGTAATGAAGATGTCACTGCAGTCTTTAGCTTAAAACATATGGATTATTTCATAATCAACAGTCTAGAATAAGCAGGAAATATAAGCAAAATGGATATTATAAACATGCAGATAATGTAATTGGCAAAATGTCTATATTTTAAATAGAAAACAAAATAGTTACATAAAAGAAAAATCACTGGACAAAGAAAATCATATAAAAATACTGCTGGCAAATAAAAAAATACAATATAAGTCATACTGCATTGGCAGTACAATTAGTATACAATAAACATATAGTTTCATGCAATTCAAGTAAGTTGATAAAAAGAAGAGATATACTAAGTATCCAACCTGATTTTTACCACAAAATAAAGAATGAACAAAATGAAAAAATATAAAGAATACATACTGTACGTATTATTCCACTAAAAGATTCAATCTAAACACAATCAAATAAAAATTGAAATAATGAAAGAAAACCAAAAAAAGAGTCCAGAGTAAAATTTAAAGTTACTATAAAAAATGATGTGAGCATACTTAGTGGACTGGATAGTCCTTAATTTGTACCAGACATATCATGTAGGCCTTTACATTGTATTATATTATTATTTGCAAGCAGTATTTGCTTATGCATTTCTTTGTCCAAAGGTTTTTCTTTTATGTCATTAATTTGGTTTCTCTTTAAAATACAGTGTAAATGTTTTGCAATGTACATTAACTTGTTTATTAGCTCTATTTTCCTTTAAGTTGCCTGTTTATTCTATATTGCTGACTTATCATTAATAAGCAGGTCAATTTTTAGTTGCATTTGCATATAATATGCAAAACACCTATTGCAAAAGCCCATGCCTGTTTGTCTGTCTGTCTTTATGAAACAACTCGGCTTCCTGTGTGCCAATTCTTTTGAGATGTGGCACACTTATTCTTCAAAGAAATCTGTCAAGACAGTTCAATTTTCATTCAGATATCTCAAACAGATTGCACTGTACATAGTTTTAGAATATTCTAAATTTCCCATTGAAAAGCACTGGCAAATTTGCAAATTTGTCCACCTTAAAACAGAGAAATGTTGTGTGTGACTCCATGAAAGCATTAGATTAAATTCTTTTCTCAGCCATCACTACAAAACACATGCAGCAAATATCATATACAAATGTCATTTTTGGATGGAGAAATCTTTTAAGATGGTTCAACAATGCCTATACTTTTAAGACAAAGGAAACCCCAATGTGTTCTTCGAAAACATGGTGGTAACTGTGCCTTTCTTAAGAAAATGTAGGCAAAACAAGGAAAGCAGAAATGGGCTGAGCATATAGCCCTGGGGTTCCTTGGTGGTGTTCAAAGTGAGACTGTTAGATATGCATTCCAAAGCAGGATAGTCCAAGTTTTTCTAGCCAGGAACTGTGGTCCAAGGCCTCTGTCCTTTGCTAAGAACATCAGTGATATGAATGATATGATGCCACTGATTGCCAAGCTAAAGTCAATAATCATGGCATTTTTTTTTTGCCCTGAGACATGGCAGATGTATCAAAGCACAATCGGGAACTAGTACATTTACAGGTCTTAAATCCAACAGGAATAATTTGAAAAGTGAGAACAGATGCAATCAGAAACAAAATTGCTGGAATATAAAGTCTTAAAGTAGAAGAGACCACGACAGAAGTGCTGTATGACAGTGAGATTCAATAGTACTGAGGAATATAGTGGCTATCATTTAGTGCTGACTAGACTGACAGGGTAAAAATTATTTATGCATACCTAACATGTATCTAAAATTGGGTACAATCAGGATGTAAAAGAAAAGTTTTAAATATAATTAAACCAACAACAGTATATATCCTGTTTATGCGTTAAACACAGAACTGTGCTTTTGCCATAAAGGCAGAATGTTACATAATCAGGTTAATTATGAGAACACAGTTTATTCCGTTGTCTAATCTGCTTAGAGTGCTTATAACAAACAAGCACATTTTCATACAAATTGTATTTCATTTCATTCTCTCCTTCACCCTGAACATGTACATTAATTGTATATTTTATGTTAATATATTCTACATAGTTCTTTCCTGAAATTAACCTTGCTTTTAAAAGAAAAGGGCCCACAGGTTCACAATGTAAAGCACATAAATAACTTTAATGCATCATTTATTGCCATGAAAAGGCAGGTGTATGACTAGAAATAATTCTTTCTAACTGGTAAAATTAACTCAACAGAATATGCATAATCAGAGAACTTAGTTTTACATGACGTTCATTTGAAGGATTGTTGTTGTTGACAAAGTAACTACAGTACATTTCTACATATAGTAGTAGGTTTTATTTTGATTTCTCTTTGTCGTGTGTCTACATTGATCTCAAAAATATATGCCTGATGCTTTCTCAAATCTAATTACTGCAAACTCCATTAAAGATAGTAATATGAAAACAGAAATGCAACATTAATTAAAAATATACAGTAAATACACAGTGTATGTGTATATATATATATATATATATCTTCTATAATACGCTACCGTGGCTGTTCGTTTGTCTGTCCAGGATTTTAAATCACATGTAGCTCGCAAGCCTTTTCACCTATTGACTTGAAATTTGGTACACAAATACTACGTGACATCTACTATCCACTTTCAGGGTGATGATTTTATTACTTTTTTATTTTTATTTTATTTTATTGCAGAATCAGCTCTCGGCAGCGCGCAGCAGGGTGGCTGTGCGGTGCATGCGTATGGGCACTGTTCTCATTCCCTACCACTTTTGCTAATCATTCTTGAGGCAGATTGAAGACTTAAGTGGCAGATTAAGTGAAAAATTAAAGAAAACATACTAGGTAATTGCAACACAAAAACTAACAATCAGTTTTAATGCGAAAAGATGCCGACGAAAGGAGAAGCAGCATGCCGCTACAGTGGAGAAAAGAAGAGCTGCTCAGGAAGCAACAAGCACATCAACCTCTGAGCAAACGAATGCTAAACGTACAGAGAAAGAAAGAGGATGAATACTATGAATGCTCAAGTCAAGTGTAGTCACTGCACGTTATCATGCAGTGCGCCGTTACGGGTATATATATATATATATATATATACATATATATATATATATTGTGATGGGTGGCTGGGGGCCATGGCCGGCCGGGACGCCCCTGCAGCATATGTTCCAGGAGAGCAAGCATGGGAAACCCAATATCTCCCCCTGGATGCTAAATGGCAGCCTCCCTGGGTTGCAGCGGTGCCTTGGACTCCCACAGGGCTTCATGGGAGTTGGAGTTTGGTGCAGCCCTGTTGGGTTCTGCAGGCGCCGCCAGGAGCTGCTAGCCCCTTTTGGGCACTAGTTTTGCCACACCCGGAAGTGCAGCCGGATGTCGGCAATCAAGCACCTGGAGTACTTCCGGGTGCCTAATAAAAGGAGCCAGCAACCACCACTCATGGGCCAGAGTCGGGAGGAGGAGGACAAAGCTTAGAGGAAGAGTGGTGGTGGAAGAAATAGAGGAATTTGATGTTTGTGCACTTGGGACTGTGTTGTGCCTGTGGGGATTGCGGGGAAGATATGCCCTACAGGTGAACAAACAATAAAAGTCATTTTATTTTATATGTGCCTCCAGTGTGAATCTGTGTTGTGTTGGGCTCTTATATAGCACCTTGTTACTATATATATATACTAGCAAAATACCCGCGCTTCGCAGCGGAGAAGTAGTGTGTTAAAGAGGTTATGAAAAAAAAAGGAAACATTTTAAAAATAACGTAACATGATTGTCAATGTAATTGTGTTGTCATTGTTATAACTGTTGCTGTCTTTTATATATATATATATATATATATATATATTATATATATAATATACACACACACATAAACATTTATATACATATACATATATATACATATCTACATATACACATCTACATATATATACACACATACATAAACACACACATAAGACTTACTGAGTGAAACGGGCTTTCATTGACAATCATGTTACGTTATTTTTAAAATGTTTCCTTTTTTTTTCATAACCTCTTTAACACACTACTTCTCCGCTGCGAAGCGCGGGTATTTTGCTAGTATATATATATATATATATATATATATATATATATATATATACATATACACACATACATGCAGTTTTAATAACACAGAAATCAATATAAACATTAACATCATTATCATATGAGAATATGAAGTAATATATAAGAAGCACATTTCATATAAATATAAATTATTAAACAGTAAAATCTTCTTCTGTAATTTGCTACCGTGGCAATTTGTGTGTCTGTCCAGGATTTTAAATGACCTGTAGCTCGCAAACCGTTTCACCTATACACTTGAAATGTGGTACACATATAGTACGTCACGTCTACTATCCGCTTTATGGGTGATGATTGTTTTAGTCTTTTTATCTTTATTTTATTTTATTGTAGAATCAACTCCTATCTGCGCACAGCAGGGCAGCCATGGGCGGATGCGTATGGTGTATTCACTCCATGTTATCGTGCATTGCGCTGTCAGTGGTATTTTGATAAAAGAATTTGAACAACATATAAGAAGCGTATAAATTATTAAACAGTGAAACATTAACATTTAAGAAGTAAAGTTACATTAAGTACTACTGCAGTGCCTTCGGGTATACCTCATTTTTTTTTGCCCATTACATGCTTAAATGTATATATTTTTTGGTGCACCTACCCGAGAACACGCGACATATAACCGAGCGTGGGAGAAGCATGGATTTTAAACACGCGTTGAGTTGATCTGCTGGTCTCCCTCGTGGAATAACTGGTAATGTTTGACTAAAATCTACAGCGAGTAAAACGACATTACCTCCTATTTTTTTTTTTACGATCTCTGAGATCTTGCTTTTTTCGGTTCAAGGCTTCATAAGCTGTTTTATGTTGTATGGTGTACTTATCCCAAACCATCATCTTTGAATGTTGCAAGACTTTCGCCTTGTATGTAGATCGGGGTAATTACATTCATTGCATTCCTAGTCTGAATCACAATGTGATTGTATGGGTGGTTACCTGGCACTGTAGGGTTCCCACCCGTCCTTTAAAATACGGAATCGTGCCACGTTTGAGAATGAAATTGCGCGTCCCGTTTTGAATCAATACTGGACGGGATTTATCCTGTATTTTTTTTATCATTTTTTTTTTAAAGCAGCGTCTCATGCAAATCATCCCACACGCATTTTATGAAGATGCCTCCTTTCGTACTTTTGATTGGGTAATACTTGATGTCATCGTTAGTTTGATTGGTGTTTTTAACTGTCCAGTGAGGAGGGCGTGTCTTTTAAGTACAGTCTGCAAAGTGTTGGCACTGAGATGTGGCGTCAGCGCCAGAGTTGAAGCCCCTAACGTTGCGGTCAGCAAGTCGGCTAACATCCGCCATGTGCCGTCTTTCAGTTGCGAGAAGCAGATCATAGAATGGTTGAAACTGTTGCCCCTAACGTTGCGCCACGGCGTGTGGTTCGTTTATACCTCGTGTGTTCTCATTAAACTTTTATCTCGCGAATATGTTATTGCAATCCGCAGCGGGAGCATTTCTATAAACTTAATTTAAACTTACGTTTTACACCGTGCTTTGTTTCCCTTATGAACATGCTTGTATGCTTCACTCGCTCCCTTCTCAATTGTTTAATGAATTTTTTGTTCTTCGCTGTTTGCGGCTCCTCCTTCATTTGTCCCTACTGCGTTCACAGTCTTTTCACGTGATTACGTGGGAGGCGTGATGACGTGACACTCAACTCCTCCTCCCACGGCCATCGAGCTGCCGTCCATTACAGTATATTGTGAAAAAAGAGGTTCCAGTTATGACCATTATGCGTTGAATTTCGAAATGAAACCTGCCTAACTTTTGTAAGTAAGCTGTAAGGAATGAGCCTGCCAAATTTCAGCCTTCCACCTACACGGGAAGTTGGAGAATTAGTGATGAGTGAGTCAGTGAGTCAGTCAGTCAGTCAGTGAGGGCTTTGCCTTTTATTATTATAGATATATATATTTATATATATTTACTATTTTAGTAAAATACTTATTTAAAGTTAATATATATACAGTGGAACCTCGAGATACGATCACCTCTGTATACGAGAAATTCAAAATACGAGGAAAGTATGAGCGAAAAATTCAGATCTAAATACGAGCATTGGCTCACGTAACGAGCCACGTGCCAGGCTGTGGGTATAGCTCGCGGCTTAGCGAGGGGGCGTGGTTGCTGTAGCGAGCCTCAGGGCGATATGCGGTGTCTGCGTTTCTCACCTAAGTGCACAGGTGGGAAACTGCCCACATCCATTATTTGTCCTGTGGCTGATGGGCTGGGCAGGGTTGCCACCCGTCCTTTAAAATACGGAATCGTCCAGTATTTGAGAACGAAATTGCGCGTCCCGTTTTGAATCAATACGTATGCGTCCCTTATTTTTTTGTATTAAAAGTGGTAACCCTAGCAGCTGCCATGTCTTCCCCGCATATATAGAGAAGCGCGAGCCGGTTATGGGGGAGAAGAAGTAAAAGAAAAGAGAGGAGAGAGAACGGAGGTTGCAGGAGGAGGCAGGAATCCGCAGCAGTAGGAAGTCGGTGCGAGAGAGCGAGCGAGTACAGGCTCGCCTGTAGCTGAACAGGCGAGCCAAACAGCTGAAGCAGGACAGTGTAGAGAAGGTCAGCTGCATTAAGTGTCTCGCCTGTTGCAGAGCCCGCATGGGAGAAGCAGGTGAGACGCTAACAGAGAAGAAGCACCGGGGATTGTCATCTGTTTTTTGAAGACTGCTTCCTGTTGACGTTTTAACCTCGTGTTAAAGGATTGTTATTCTTATGTACTTTAAACCTCCACTTCACAACTGTTTTAAGGATTATTTATTTAAAGATTTATTGAATGCTCTACTGCACTTTGGACACCTGTTTTGATTCTTTTAATAATCAGTTATATTATTTACCAGTGTTATTTATTAAAGGTAGACTACAGTATATATAATTTATCAGTGTTATTTGTTAGGAAAAATGATTTTTATGTTAATATATTTGGGATGCGGAACGGATTAACTGGATTTCCATTATTTTCAATGGGGACGTTTGTTCTAGATACAAGAAATTCGCTATACAAGCTCAGTGCTGGAACGAATTAAACTCGTATCTAGAGGTTCCACTGTATATATATATACATACAGTATATATATATATATATATATATATATATATATATATATATATATATATATATATATATATATATACACCAGGGGGCGCTCCATCTCCCAAAACACCCAACCTAAGCAGGCTCAGGCACAAATTAAAAGGCTAAAGAGTCTTTTATTGTGGGAAACTCTTTCCTATAAGCGCTTCCCACCACCACCACAGCCACAAGTAAATTAAAGCACAATATAGTACAACTCTTTTCTTCCTTTCTGTCACTGCCTCCTCTACTCTTCCACGCAAGCATTGTCATTCTCCTCCTTACTCTGGCTCGTCAAAGTTTGGCAGGCAGCTCCTTTTATCTAGCATCTGGGATGTTAAACTGCAGCTCCAAAGTGCTTCCAGGTAAAGATGGAGCACTACAGAGTAGGGACTCCCAAATCCTGCAGCTCCCCCTGGTGGCCCCCATGGACCCAACCGGGCTGTCCCCAAGACTGCAATACCTGGCATGCCATTTGGGCACCCTTGCAGGAATCATAGACTAGGTTCACCTTCCGTCTAGCATTCTGGGGGAGGCAGTGCCCTAAAGAACACACACATTTCATTTTTTTAATTTATATGTTTCATTAACAGTTTATTGGACTACTTCACTTGCAGATTCAACTCAGTATCTGAAAAACAACTGCTTCACAGTAAGTTTAGTTCAATCACTTAGTTGGGAAGTTTAATGCTTCTGCAGTTCAGCAATCCTTTTCGATGCCTCTCCTGTTAATTCTGACAAAACTGATCTGAAGCATAAGGTCTGTAATCTATCTGTAATACACAGATGAGCTATTCCTGATCAAACCATTAAAAATTAACACATTTAGTTTGAATATGAAGTATGCTAGTTCAAAAAAGAAAGGCTGAAAGACAAAATGTTTTCTGGGATGTTTTATTATGCACTGTACTCAGATTCTGAGATTCTTAGACTAAACTTAAAAAAGTAGGACACAATGGCACTTGTATTCATGGGCTTCCATATATTCCACTGTACTTGAAGATGGGTTTTAAAGAGCAAATCAATCCAGAGCTGGGTACATAAAGGGAATTTGCTGTAATCAATAAGAGTGCATGAAGGTTCAACACACATAAGCTAAAAACAAAATTTAATTGAAGTACCTTTTCCAGCAAAATTCAATTACTAGTTCAGCATAATGTGATTTCCAGCTGCTGTTATTAGATTTTCTGTGCAGAGGGTGCTTCATCCACCTTCCCGTCTGAGAGACCTAATGAAGGGCAAATCTCAAGGTGTTGAACCTCATGAAACCTTCTCTTATGGTATAGTTGTAACACAATAAGCCTCAAGAGAAAATTAATGTGAAAACATGGGGGTTTAATTTGAAGGAATAAAAAGAATGGTGCCATTTTTCTTGTTCTAATATAAGCCATATTGGAAAATGTAAGAATTTTTGTAGTTTCCAATCAAAGGAGCTTGCTGAATGCCTAAAAAAGTTACTGTACATACTGTGCATTATTCTTTCATTTATATTAGAACATTAAGCTAGTAGTGAGCTGATACCTCTTAAAAAGGCTTTAGTCTACTTTTTACTCATCCAGCTATCTCTTGAATTGACTGTAAATGACAAAAATATTATTTTTAGCAGCTGACATTGGTGCCTGCATTGCTTCAGAACTATAGATTCAGTGTTTCACCAACCAATTTTAAATATTATAGCACTACTGAAGAGAACTGTGTCTACCTGCAAAATGTCTGAGTTTTACAAAAAAAGAAAGAAAACAAGTCAAAGATCACTCTGGTGTTTTATCCACTTACTGTACATTAAAGTTAATATGTTGGATGTAACAGCACTAGGGATCACTTCAGTTTGGAGGGGATATCACTGTCAAACTCTAGCTAGTAATAATGACAAGCACTGAATCTTTATAAAATAAAAATATTACTGTATTTCACAAAAAAGCTCTATTAATGTATAAAGCTTCGTAGAGAAAAAAGGAGTATCCAGCAAAGGGAATTTGAGGAGAACACACTCCAAAATATAAATCTAAAACAAGGTCAAAAACAGTAAAAAGGCTGAAAATACAGTAATTCACAAAAAGCACAGAAAAAGACAAAAGCAAACTCACCACTCCTAGGCACATTCGAAATTAACTGCCAGGAACTGTGGGAGACTCTCTGGATTTAGAGGGCAAAGGGCAGTTCCTGGCAGTGATTGGCGGATAGACCTGCCCCTAACATAACACAGGCAGCTTATATACATAAACAAAATCAAATACAAACAATAATGCACATAAACAACATATATCAAAAAATCAAAAATAAACAAAAAGAGACATAAAACATGAATCTGAACCCCAGCCCGGGAGATGACAGACTCATCTCTTAACAATTTGAAAATTGGAATTATTTACCTTCTTTCAGCACATGAAGGCACTGTTTTGCGTGTGGCTCTGTGATCAGGATTTAATAACAAATACTGGCCAGCAAATTGTGCAGTTAACAATACAAAAGAAGAAAAAAGTAACACACTGTTTGTAATACATTTTATGATACACAACTCTATAACATATTAAGTTCAATTTTTGTGAATAATGAGTAATGTAATAATGAGTAATGTAACTAAGTTACTTAAATCCAACACTGATTATGAGTACTGCCACTGGATATATAACACTAATCCCACATGACTAATTCACATGCATAATACGTAAGCCCTGTGCAGCTACCACTTCAAACACACCTTTACAAATACACCCCTGCTCCATAATTCAGAAAACATATGATACTCTGTGAAATAATAATAACAACAAAAGATTTATTAACATATTACAAAGTGCTTCTCTCTTTATTGATAACAGAAAAAAATATCTTCAGAGATAAATCAGAAACAGAAAAGATATTCCAGTTGTGCTCAGAGCAGCCACTGGACACAATAGCTAGTTCTAGGCCTCCCCTTCATGCAACCACTGATTTGTGCCCCAACACTGGAATTCTGTGAGCTCCGTGAGATTTATATATATATATATACAGTCGACCCTTGATATACGACCGGACTGACATGCGAACAACTTGATTTACGACCAAATTTTTGTTTTGATTTACAACCAACATCTTGTGTTACGACCTGAATGCAGTCACATGTATCCGCTTGCGCGATTGTAAACAAACAGCCGAAAGCGTTTGTAAGCATCAGTCAGAGCCCAGATACATGTGTTTGTGGACGTAATTTCGGTCAGTGCAGTGATTTATATAATTTTTCTCGATAATTGCTAAGGAAGGAAGAGAAGGTAACGAAGGTAAAGAAAGCGATCACAATCGAAATGAAGAAGGAAATTGTGCGGAAATATGAGAGTGGTGTTCGTGTGACCTATCTCGCTAATATGTAAAGCATGTCGAAATCCACCATCTCGACAATTTTACAAAGAAAAGATTTGTATAAGGAAGCTCCTTCCAAACAATAACCACCTTCCATTTCATTCTCCTCCTCCTCCCTTCCTGCAGCCCAAAGATGTCAAATTAAATGGTGAGTACAGTATGAAATTGTTGTTTCTGGTAGGCTAGGCACTTTTTATAACTTTTTGGTTAGTACATTAGGCAAATTATTGGTGTTTTGGTAAATTATGCACATTATACAACCTTTTTTTATTATGAAAAGGTTAAGTAAGTGTTGCTGTGGGAGGTTTGGAACGCATTATGGGTATTTCCATTATTTCTTATGGGAAAAATAGTCTTGACTTTCAACCAACTTGAGTTACAACCAGCCCTCACGAACGAATTGAGTTCGTAAGTCAAGGGTCCACTGTATATATATATATATTTTTTTCTTCATAATTATAGTTTATGGGCATTTGTTGGATTTTGTCTGCAGTTATAGCTTCATGATGCATGGTTGTGCAGTGGTGGTTAGCGCTGCTTCCTCACAGTTACAACAATCGGTCCGGCATAGTCAGCAGACATTTCCCTAGCCCTCAGGAACATTTAAAAGAGCATTGCACCAATATAACCAACTCAAATCTAGTTTGGTTTCTCTTTCCCCATTGATTTCAATGCATTTTGCAGGTTTCAGTGAAATTCCAAAACATTTCCTTGATTTAGCCAAACTCCATTGGGTTCCATTGCTTATCACTACTAAAAGTGATAACGTACCAAATATTTTCATTCTTCATGCAGGATCCACAGATGGCCATTAGCTTTTTTCTAAATTGAATCAAAATCACTGCTAGTCTTGATATGCGACTTTTGATATAATAGGATGTTCATGATTTCTTGAGTCAACATTTGTCGTTAATCAAAGATAGTAAGAAATAAACAATGATTTGAATTTTAGATATTTAGTAGATATGGCACAAGTTACTTCCAGGTTTTGTGTGCGGAAATAAGGCAAACAAAAGCATTATAACATTTTCTAGTCATAAAAGAGAATAAATTATTAATCCATAGTTTAATATAAATGGTGGCATTTAATATTTTGTACCACACCCAAAAAATCTCCCTGCAGTATCTGTCAATTTAAAACATATTTTGAAATCTGTGTGCATTCTCAATAAAGTCCAAAAGAATTAGTCCTCAATTTCAAAAAAAGGCTGTAATTTGCCATAACTAATATGGATATCAATATTTGTTTTTATCTTAAATACAGCATTTTGACATTTTCAAAAGTATGCATGAATAACATCATCAGGGCACACGGGCATTACAGATTTCCATGTCAATGGCAGACATAGCAGGCCTTGGTAATATACCTTAGAAAAGACTTTCTGTTTCAATTCTGGGTCAAAAGAAGTTTTGTTTGTGGCTTCTTTTGTTTGAAAATAGTACCTACATTTTTCGACTTAGTGACTGGAACTCCAGATTGAGCAGGAACTTTAAATATAATTTTAGACCGTTTTGTTTTTGTTTCTGAGTGGCTGTTATTCAGGTCCTATGGATCATCTCTAACTGACCTTTTTGGATGGCAGCTGCATCCTAATGATGGCATACAACTCACAAAGTGGCATTCATGTGGTGTTATTTAACAAGTGCCTAGCATCAGCTGCTAAGTGTCTAGCTCTCCAACGCTGTCTTTTATGTGCATTTTTGTTGTTGTTACTTTGTGCATCTGGTTAAGTTTGTTTTCAAACCCCATCTCTTCTTCAATTCTTGTTTTGTCTGTTGTTTTTGCTATATGCCCCCTCTTTCAAAAAAAACATATAATGTATTTTTAGAGCCTGAAAACAAATTTAAATGTTCCTGCACTGTTGGTTGAATTTCTGCTATTGTTACCAAGTGCATTGTGCTACTATAGTATAAAAAAAAGTTAAAAGCCTTACAAAGACCTGATTAATGAATGCACTGAAGCAGGGATGGTGGCTAAATACTGTACATCTCTCTATTATATAAAAAAATCCTGGGATGAGAGAAAATTTTTTCAGAGAGATACTTTCAAGTCCCGCAAGATGAGACTTTGTGCCAAGAGATTTAACCACGGCCGGGGCCAGAAATGAAAGACAAAGAGTAGAGTCGTAAAGAGGTTCAAAAATGTTGGTGCGAAACACATGCAGAATACAGATAATAAAAGTACTAAAATTCGAAAGTCTCAAAAAAATGATAGTAAAAATCGCATTAGCGCAAACAAACGGAAATTATTACTCGGTGAAATAATGGAACAGCGAAAAGAGATTGAATATATTGTTTGGGTTTAAACTTTAAGTCGGAAGACTTGTAGAACGTCTAATTCGTGTTGCCATCAGGGAAAAGTAGTGTTTCTTCCCAATGAAGAGCTGTATCCGCAAGAATTAAAAGATTTGTTTGGTGAAAGTGAAATCCACATACATGAGTGGCAGAGACGCAAAGTGGCTGGCGCATAACATTAATTTTTAAAATTGCTGCTGCAGGAGTAATAGAATATACATGTACTGTATATTAATGTTAAAATCACTAAGGAGAACTCTCTGACCTGAAGTCCCGCTCCTACCACTCTTTCCATCCTACCAATACTTATATATCTATACTAATTAATAAAAGGCAAAGCCCTCACTGACTGACTGACTGACTGAGTGACTGACTGACTGACTGACTCATCACTAATTCTGCAACTTCCCGTGTAGGTGGAAGGCTGAAATTTGGCAGGCTGATTCCTTACAGCTTACTTACAAAAGTTAGGCAGGTTTCATTTCGAAATTCAACGCGTAATGGTCATAACTGGAACCTCTTTTTTCACAATATACTGTAATGGACGGCAGCTCGATGGCCGTGGGAGGAGGAGTTGAGTGTCACGTCATCACGCCTCCCACGTAATCACGTGAAAAGACTGTGAAGGCAGTAGGGAGAAATGAAGGAGGAGCCGCAAACAGCGAAGAACAAAAAATTCATTAAACAATTGAGAAGGGAGCGAAACAATAAGAAGCGAGCGAGTAAAGCATACAAGCATCTTCATAAGGGAAACAAAGCACGGTGTAAAACGTAAGTTTAAATTAAGTTTATAGAAACGCTCCCGCTGCGGATTGCAATAACATATTCGCGAGATAAAAGAACGCAGTAGGGAGAAATGAAGGATGAGCCGCAAACAGCGAAGAGCAAAAAATTCATTAAACAATTGAGAAGGGAGCAAAACAATAAGAAGCGAGCGAGTGAACCATACAAGCATCTTCATAAGGGAAACAAAGCACGGTGTAAAACGTAAGTTTAAATTAAGTTTATAGAAACGCTCCCGCTGCCGATTGCAATAACATATTCGCGAGATAAAAGTTTAATGAGAAGACACGAGGTATAAACGAACCACATGCCGTAGAGCAACGTTAGGGGCTTCACCTCTGGCGCTGACGATAGAGATTCGATTCCCGAGAGGGGATGCAGTGACTGTGTACGCCTGATGAGCCCAGAATTAGGGAGAAACACATGTCGCATACTCTTTGCATTATTTGAAAGTAAACTATTAAAACCATTCTATGATCTGCTTCTGGGAACAGAAAGAGGGCACGTGGCGGACGTAAGGCGACTTGCTGACAAACTACAAGCGTGACCTGGCAGGTAACCACCCATACAATTAGAGCTAAAAATTAATCAACCACAAAAATGTGTGTATTTTACTTGTCAAGACATCTGCAACATCTGTGACAAAAGTCTGATTGAATTCATGCATCCCTTGACTGAAAACCAGAGGCTGCGTTCTGGCCTAACTTCGTGGTTCATAAAGTGTGGGTGTGGGTGGAAGCAAAGTGGGATTGAGTTTGGTTTTGTTTTGATGAAAAATATAGAAACCCAGGAAAAGAGAAAACACAGCCCTCTATTTCAGAGCTAACATGGCATAAAGTAAATAAATAAATCAATACGTTCACTTGAAAACTGCGCCCTCGGGTTCTGTCGTTGAAGAGCTAAAAAGACCTAAAGAGTCCCTAATCACTATTATAAGTTGGAGTAGAGACGAGAGAGAGAGAGAAGAGAAGTGTTGTTGCTGTTTTGTACATTGTGAGGAGGAAAGGAGAATAAACGTGTGTGTTTTGGACATTCTGGTGTCTGTCTGTCTGTGTTCAGGGGGCTGGCTTTCCACAATGTATAGATGTAACTTGTTAACATTACTCAACCAATAATCTCTACAACCATAATTAATTACATCACACCACACAATCTGTCTTCTTAATATGTTATATATTAATTCACAGTTACATATAAATAAAAACAACATTTTACAAACCTGCCTGTGTTCAGAGAGTTTACTTCCATAAAATATTTTAAGAGAAGCCATGTGTTTCTGAGATTTTTTGCTCACCGCGGATTGATTGGTTATAGCCACATTGCTTGTCAGATAGATTTTAAGGTAGAACAAGAAGCTGTACTCACATACCCCTGAAATTGGTGGGTAGCACTATAGGTATGGAAAACAAATTTGTGCAAACTGAAGAAAGCATCTTTGTAAGGCTGGAGAATATATGGAGAATATAAGGAAACTCTGGTCCTGCATTCGCACTCTGTCTGCATTGTTTTCTGTTGAGTATGAACTGTTTTTATCAAGTAATTATGAAATGAATCATATTTTTAAAATAGCTTGCACAATTTATTAAAAAAAATATATGCTCCTATAAAAAAACTAAAATTGCTGCCCAAAAGGCCTGCATTCTTCTATAGTAAGAGCTCTGGTCTGTCATTGTATTACCATAGACAGTGAGAAGCAAAAGAGTACACAAACAGAATACATCATATAATAGCATTTCACACAAGGTTTCTGGGCATATGGATGCTACAGATTTTTCTTTTTGTAAACAGTAATGATACTGTCATGATTTGATTCTCAATTTTAATTTTTCTAAAATAATTTATAAACCTTTTTCGGGATTTTAAAAACCAAGCAATCCAATGGTGACAATTGTTTTTGCTTCAAAACATCTTTACTTATGTTATTTATTTTTTTCTTCTTTAGTGTTGATGGCGGCTATGTGGTTGTTAGCAGCGACTCCGGGGTCTCTGAGTGACATCAAAGGGCAAGGGGTGCAAAGCTCAGCATCTTCAACTGTTTTTTTTCTAGTCTGTTTTTATCATATGTATTGGCTCGGGTTTTGTGAACTTTTGGTTTCCAATCTTCTCACTCTGTTCCTTAACAGCAATTAATGTTTTACATCCTGGGCATTGATTATTAGTTTCTTTGACTACCTCCTATGACCATGGTTTGTTTACTAGTTCTAATTCCTTAAATAAACTGCTATTCCAGTAAAGATATGAAGTACACTTTTTATAGAAAGTTTGGGGAAAACACAACCAGAAAAATGTAAAGAGTCTGTGCCAGTTAAGAAACAATGGAGCCATAATCAACAAACTGCTAACCAGTTGCAAGGATTCAGTTCATAGTAATGCAGAGGGGCATACAACCAATCCAAGTACTAAAATCAAAAGATTAAGGTAGGAGGAACTTTTTTTCTGGATTAGGTCATTCAATGCAGTAACTCCCAAGAACAATCAGAAACCTTTTTTTCAAAATCTAGATAAAAGTACTAAGAAACTACCAATAATTACATGTGCAGATAATACAAAGCCAGGTGGATTGATGGGTATGCTCAACTAAGCCAAATCATCACTTATAGGCCTGAATAGAATTGATACTAGGACAGATATGTAACAAAAGAAGATTAATTAGGCATAATATAAATATTTGGAGCATAAAGCTTGAAAATGCACCTTGTGATAAAGGCTTGGAAAGCTCTAGTGATCACAAGAAAACTTCTTAAACTTCAGGTTAAGCAATGTCAGGCCAGAGTGTTAAAAAACTTCTTGTTAAAAAAAAAGAAAAATAAAGTTTATGCAACACTATGATCAAATATTTTTGTTGCTTCCCCTTAAAATTCTAGCATATTAGTTAAATGTGAACTATACCATCAAAAACCTGTGTTTATTGATTTTAACAGACCTGTGTTTCTCTATTTGGTCTTTAACTGGTTTGTCTATATTCAGATGACCAGCCTATTGTTAGCTTTAAATACAGTAGCAAGAAAAAGCTTGTGCACATGCTGTCCAGGACTCCCTTCACCGTGTTGGTATGTGGTGCCCTTTTCACACCATACATACGGCTGGATATTCTTCCAAAGAACTCAACCTTACTTTTTATCAGTCAACAAAGCATTTTCCCTAATAGAATTGTGTGAAGGTGATCTTTGACTTCCTCCTTGGTGGCTTGACATAGACACCATGGCTGTTCAATATTTTATGTAGGGTAGACTCAAGAACAGAGATGTTAATCTGTCCCAATAATTCTTTTAAGCCTTTAGCTGTTACTCTAGGGTTCTCATTAAACATTGTGCATTTTGTCTTGGCTGGGAGAGTAGCTACAGTACTAAATCATCTCCACGTTTTGAAATTACTTTGTAACCAATCCCAGGTTTATGCAGATCAAAAATTTTTGATTGTAGATTTGCAGAAATCTCTTTTTTGAAAGGCATGCTTCACATTAGCAAATGTGTTTTTTGAATAACAATCTCAAAATGTTTGAATCACTTTCATAGGTTTGATTAATGCTAAGACACACCTCCAATCTCATTTGACTGATTAGACTCCAGCTTTGCCAACTCTGACTCCAGTTGGTTTTTGTTGAAGTTATCAGCATAGAAGTTTGTCAAAGAACAAATTCATTCTGGGAAGGATTCTTTACAAATAAAGTTGATTCTTTGTGCTTTGAAAAACTGCAAAAGTAGGATCTAATCTGAATCTAAATTACAATAATTTAACAAATATAGTCTGGCTTATCTAATAACATAAAATCACTGTGTTCTTCTTGTACATGTTGAATACATCATTGAAACATTTATAGGGTGGGTTATTTCCAAAGGTTTCACATACTTTTTCTTGCCACCATACTTTATTTGCAGTATGTCAATGGGACTTCAGACTTCCTACTTACGCTTGTCCTTAATCAAACAAGCAAATACACCTTGAAATACATAAAATAACAAGTAATACATTATTCATTTTAAATCTAAGAGAGGTGTTACCATACGAAAAAAAGATTATCCACTTGGGATAAAATGTATGGGTTATTTTGAACTAAGAGCAAACATTGGTTATCATTTCCAACTGACACTGTCATTGAATTCAGATGGTGCCCAGCCTACCATTATTATCAGAAGTACTGCTTGTTAAGACTTTCTGATAGCTTTCTGTACTTGTGAATGGAAATAGTAGTACACTTGGGTTAATCACAACAGTTAATAATCTGACTTGTGCCTCTCTTTATCTGTTCATTTACAAAAATACATCAATTAAAATTATAGAATATCATGCATTTACTTAATTGACAGGGAAGATAATCACTTTCTGCATCTTCTTACCATTAATGATTATTAGACATGGTTAATGATTATGTGATTGTGTAAGATCATTTGCAATTTGAAAATGTCCTACTAATTCAAAGAGAAAAATGTTTGCATCATATATCAAAATAACCTTATTATTGTTATGATTTCATTGCTTAATTTAGAGGCAGCAGAGACAAAGCTAGCTAAGGATTATTCAGAGGTAATTATTGCCTGAGTCAGTACATTGAGTAACAATAAGACACAATGCGAAAGGAAAAATCAGATGTTCAAAATCACTATTACACTTTTCCTTACATGCGACAAGAGTATTGTTTTTTTTTTGATGAATGTTTTTGATAGCGTTTGCTGTGGTCCAGGATTGGTTACCATAGACTGCCATTCTGGCATGAACTTTTTTATTTCCATTCACCATGAAAAAAATATTTCAAAATACATGGAGTAAGTAAAATATAAAATAATATAATTTTTGGGTGGAGTATTCCTTTGAGTTGTTAATATTTTACAAGTAATTCCTGCACTTCAGAATGGCCCTATGTGTATATTCATATAATTAGTAAGAAGAATAGAAATACCTCCGTTTTCAAATGCAACATTAATAAACTGCATTGAATTCATTAAATAAATGTTTTGTATCTTTGCAGTTAATACAATCTGTTTAGAGTAGATTTTGTATCTAACATTTATAAAAACAACCATCCAAATTTTCAGCAGATTTGTAAAGCACCTATGATATCAAATGAATCTGATAACATTCAAAATTTACATTTAAATAACAAAACTTAATTGTGACAACCAGTTGCATTTAAATGTCAAAAAGAAAAATAAGGAACAAAATGAACTAAGTAAAAAAATGATAAAACAATCCTTCACCACTCTGTCTTCTCCTTTCCACCATATCCTGTTTTTAATCCTTGTGTGGTGTTGGTATTGTTGCTAATCAGCTGGCATTTATGGATCTGGTAGACTTGCAACACTTTTTGGTTTTTAAAACAATAAAATCATAACATTTTATGTTAAATTACTTAACAGATGTTGACTGTTTCCCACTTACATAGAATATATAAGGCAAATACATTTAATATCTAATATTTACCTCTGCTAGATCACATTTATCAAAGAATGTGCTATTCAGTTCTTGTGTTAAAATTAGATCTTTGTGTAGAAATCAATAATGATCTTGCATAAATATAAATGAGACAAGATTTCCAGAGCTATTTCTGTTTATTGTTTTGAAATGAGCAAATTGAAGGGACATACTGTAGTATACATACAATGTTTAAGGGTCAACACGTGAGGACATGCATCCTGGCCAGAGCTGTGCTGGGATCCTTACCCAGCTGGGATGCAAATGGCATGGAAGGGAGGGGGAAGGCAGCTTGTTCAGGGCATTGTCTCCCCCAAACCACTAGATGGCAGCCCTCTGGTTTATGGTGCCATCACAAATTCCCACAGGGCACACTGGGAACTGGAGTTCATTGCCTCTGCCTTGTTGGGTTCTGTGAGTGACACAAGCCCTACTTTGTTGGGCTCCAGCCTTACCCACAAGTGCTCCTGAGCCATAGCTTTGGGACACTCGAAGTACTTCCAAGTTTGATATAAAATGAGCTGCCTGCCTCAACTCCTGGAGTCAGAGTTGGGAGGAGGAGGACAAAGCTTGTGAGAGGAGTGGAGGAGAAGGAGACAAAGTGTTGTGAAGAGAGAGAATTACAGAACTGTACAGTGGTTGTGCTGTGGAAAACACTTGCTAAGAGAAGGGTTTCCCACGAATAAAAGCCTTTCTGTTAGTGACTTGTGTCCAAGCTTGTTTGTGTCGGGTGTTTGGGGAGCTGCAGTGCCCCCGGTGGCCGTAAATGTTATACTGAAATGATATAATGAGCCTGACCTCTACAAATCATATGAAGGACCGAGTTTTATTGTGTGTACATTGCAAATGTATTTTTGCACTTGATGTATGCAAACTGTTTCTTCCTATCTTTCTTGGGTTTACAAACATCACAGCTTTTCCTCTTGCGGTTACTGGCAGCAATCTACAATGATGTAACTACTGATTAGTTCTAAAAGTCTACTAACAAATTTCTATTTCTCACACAACCATACTGTACAGTGTATTGCCTGAATATAGAGGGAAGGCATTCATCTCTCCAGAAACAGCATTTTCCCCTTTCACCTTATTAGCAGTCAATATTATCAAGTACAATTTCATTTGCACCTGATTGAAATATGTCAGTATCGCTGATTTCTGTCACTAGGGGGACAAAAAACTTGATCAGCAAAACAGAAAAACTAGTTCTTAAATAGTAATAAAAAGTAAAAGAAAGTGTCACTGCAAGTGCTCCTCCTAAAAGGGATTAACTAAATTGCATTATTTTGCATTTAACATCTTTTAACATGGGCAGCATGGTAGCACTGCTGCCTCGCAGTGAGGGGATCAGGGTTCTCATCCCAGATCTTTCTTCCATGCAGTATGCATGCTCTCCTTGTGTCTGAGTGGGTTTCCTCTGGGTGCTTCAGTTTTCTCCCACAGTCCAAACACATGCAGGTTAAGAGCATTGGTGACACTAAATTTGATCTAGTGTGAGTACATGTTCATCCTACGACAGATCAGCGTCCCACCCAGGGAATTGATTCTGCCTTGTGCCATTTGTTTACTGTGACAGGCTCCAGGCCTCCATGACCCTACTCAGGACCTGAGTGAGCTTAAAATATGGTATAAAAACAGTATTAATTTGGGTGGGGGAAAGGGGTGTTAGGTGGAAACATTTCATTGGTCTGTCATTTGTAAAGTGAATACTTGTAGTACCAAAAGAAAATGTCTTTAGGGAAATTATAAAATGTGCTTTACATTTGAAATGTGTACTCCGTAAAAAATTGTTGTAGTGTTATTTTTTTATTCTGATTTTACTAGTATTGAGTTGAATGGTTAAAATATAATGATGCTATTAGTCAGTGGGAAATGTTTATTAGTACATTTCAAAACACTTAATGTTTAAACCATTTTAATTTCTTCCAAGAAAGATTAAAAAATGATTAATATGCTTTTGGTTTAATGTTTATTGTACACTAATGCAAAATAACTGTGCCATATTAAAAAGCATAATTAAATCTTTGCAAATTTTCATGCTCATTTATGTGTCTTATGAACATATTGCATAAGGATATCATAAATAAAATGTTTACTTACAGGATGTCTCTTATCACTTTAACACACAGGATTCATTTAGAGATCTTGTAATACCTTGCAAATGTCAGAAAATAAGCAGTCTTCATGAGAGTCTCAGTTAGGTAATTCTTAATTATCCGATATGCTCAGAAAAAATACTAAGTTATATTTAAAGGTTCTTACTGTGTTACTTTCATTTGCATTACTTTGTGACTTCATCTATGTACTGTCTTCTTCTTCTTCTTTCGGCTGCTTCCGTTAAGGGTTGCCACAGCGGATCATCTTCTTCCATATGTTTCTGTCCTCTGCATCTTGCTCTGTTACACCCATCACCTGCATGTCCTCTCTCACCACATCCATAAACCTTCTCTTAGGCCTTCCTCTTTTCCTCTTCACTGGCAGCTCTATCCTTAGCATACTTCTCCCAACATACCCAGCATCTCTCCTCTGCGCATGTCCAAACCAATGCAATCTCGCCTCTCTGACTTTGTCTCCCAACCGTCCAACTTGAGCTGACCCTCTAATGTACTAATTTCTAATCCTATCCATCCTTGTCACACCCAGTGCAAATCTTAGCATCTTTAACTCTGCTACCTCCAGCTCTGTCTCCTGCTTTCTGGTCAGTGACACCGTCTCCAACCCATATAACATAGCTGGTCTCACTACCGTCCTGTAGACCTTCCCTTTCACTCTTGCTGATACCCATCTGTCATAAATTACTCCTGACACTCTTCTCCACCCATTCCACCCTGCCTGCACTCTCTTTTTCACCTCTCTTCCACAATCCCCATTACTCTGTACAGTTGATCCCAAGTATTTAAACTCATCCACCTTCACCAACTCTACTCCCTGCATCCTCACCATTCCACTGACCTCCTTCATCTATGTACTGTACAGTAACTTAAATGTTTCAGTGTTGAAAAATATGTTGAAAGTATGTACAAAGTATACTGTGAGACACATTCAATCCATGGCCGTGTTCATCTTGAAGAACTAATTTAAAAGTAAAAACTGGTATCCATCGTGTTCATTTGCAAAAAATAAATATTTCTATCATATCTCTTGTTATTTTGTGTTTTTTTTGGACACCATCAATTTTTGTCTTGTCCCTAGCCTGTAATCCTAGATTAAGCCTTTTAGCACTATTTTGGGCTTTCTCTAGTGCTGTGCTGACCTTTTTATTGTTATAACTGAGAAATAAAAAGTGCATTATGACTTCTGCATAATCTCTCTTCATTTCAACCTTAAGTCAATATTTGCCTTTTGAACTGCTTCTGTGTACCGCCTAGTAGTGGAGAGTTAGGTGGGCATTACAATCTGAGAGTATTTTCATAATTGGAATTTATAGCTGTTATCTTCATACATTTAAAGATGACTATTTGGCAACTGGTAATCCAGCTAATTTACTGTTTTATGTAAATTTAATTTTGTAAATTTTTGCCTAAGTTATTTAAACATATTAAAAATCACAGTGGTTCTTGCAATTATGATCCTTGACTGAACCTTTGCTGAGTACTGTACTGACTGCATTAGCTAAGCTGCTATTAAATAATGGCACACAATCAGCTAGCTTTCAGACATTATATAGGCAATCACCGTTTGTAGTAATTTCTGACAAAATCATATATGATAATATATTAAACCAGCATCTTCTGATAGACCTTTAGGGATAACATTAGACACCACTGATTTGTTTTTAGCTATTAGATTTCAAGTATCGCTTGGCACGGTCTACTGTTTCTTTGTATGACTGTAATATTTTTGCTGCTATTGAAATACTACTACAGTAACTTAGTGCCTGGAGTGTACAAAGGAGAAAGTATCAAAACCTCTGCACTGCAGCGTTCAGTGCCATCAGCCATAGTCTGAAAGGTGCAGTCCTCACTGCATTATACAAAGATGTATGAATTATTTCATGAAAACTTGCACTAGTGTCCATGTGCATGGTTCATTAAATAAAGATATTATCAGGAGACTCCCTTACCTATCAGAATACTTTTTTTTTAAACAACTCCAAAAAATCTACTTAATGTGGTGTGGTGGTACTGATTGTAATTCTAGACAAACAGTAAAGTTTTAGGTGGAAAGATGCAAAGATTGTTAGATTGATGCTTATTTTATATAGCACCTTTCACAGAACACACTATCACAAGAGTAAAATGACAAGTCTTGCTTACAATTCACCTTCAGCTAGGAGGTCATTTCATCAGCATCTTGAAGATTTTTCAAATACGACAGTACTGTTGTGTCATTTGTAATTGGCAGGATGCCTTACCAGTGTAAAAGCTTTATATTGATATGTCAAAAGAAGATGAACAGCATGACATCACTCATTGCAGGCAGATGACAAATTGCAAATTCTTTCAAAGTGTTGCAATGTGGGCTGGCAGTACTCAAGATGCTGTATTTCTCTTGCCTTCATGAAATGATTTTTTACAAAATATTCCATTTTTCACTGCACCGGCCTGAACTAAAGAATGCTGAGTTTTTTTCTACGCTCACAGACAAAATCTTTTATGCAGTAGCCTACAGTACACTCGTTTCTTACCCATGTGACCTGTTTAGCCACACCTACAGAGCTGAGCTAAAATTCATAACAAAGAAAGACTTAACGCATTAACATTCTGAAACATTTTGAAAACCTGTCATACATGCCCTTGACTTTGTCTGAAAATATCTCTCACTGTTCATTGAAGTACAAATAAATCAACAAGGCTCTGCATCTCCTGTCCTGTACCTATTCTGATTATATTTTTGCAGTGATCGGTTATGAATTTACCACAACAAAGGCTTGTGTTAGGCTCTGAATTAGACTTGAAAATGCAGTACATGGTATCAAATTTGATTACCCTTTTATTGTCAAATGCAATAAAACTTAGACTTGCAGAATCATTTCTAAATGAAAAGAAAGATTTAAGATTAAGCAATTATAACAGTGAATCCTGACTGTTACCCTAGGTTCTTGTCTATAAGCCGGATTCGTGTATAAGCCGGAGACCAAAAATCATACGAATTTTTAAAATAAAATCTTATCATAGATAAGCCGGACTCATGGATAAGCCGAACGTACTATAACCTATAACTAATAGAAGGGAGGGAGGTCAGTGGTCTCACTCGCACCCATTTAATTTCTTTAAGGGGGGAGAGAGTGTGAGATATTGGCTTCTCTCTCACTCCCCGCATGGCGCCTTTGGAGCGGCCGGAGCACGTTCTTTCTGCTCTGGGCGTCGCCGAGTCAACACGCGCGCGTAGCGGTCATTTAAATTGTGATTTTATATGTAAGCATATTTAAATATATATCGCAGATTTTTTGCTGGTTCGCGGATTTCTGCGGACAATGGGTCTTTTAATTTCTGGTACATGCTTCCTCAGTTGGTTTGCCCAGTTGATTTCATACAACGGACGCTATTGGCAGATGGCTGAGAAGCTAGATTGCTTACTTTTCTCTCTCTCTTGCGCTGACTATATGTGATCCTGACGTATAGGGATTGAGCAGGGGGGCTGTTCGCACACCTAGACGATACGGACGCTCGTCTAAAAATGCTGAAAGATTATCTTCACGTTGCTATCTTTTGTGCAGCTTCCTGAAACGACATGCAGCACAGTGCTTCGCATACTTAAAAGCTCGAAGGGCACGTATTGATTTGTGCTTGAAAAACAAACTCTGTCTCTCTCTCTCTCTCCCTCTCTCTCCCTCCCTGCTCCTGACGGTGGGGGTGTGAGCTGCCGCCTTCAACAGCTTTGTGCCGCGGTGCTTTGCATACTTAAAAGCCAAACAGCCCTATTGATTTGTTTGCTAGAGATTGTTTTCTCTATCTATGTGACATTCTGTGCTCCTGACAGGCACTCCTTTGAAGAGGAAGATATGTTTGCACTCTTTTAATTGTGAGACTGAACTGTCATCTCTGTCTTGTCATGGAGCACAATTTAAACTTTTGACAAAGAGACAAATGTTTGTTTGCAGTGTTTGAATAACGTTCCTGTCTCTCTACAACCTCCTGTGTTTCTGCGCAAATCTGTGACCCAAGCATGACAATATAAAAATAACCATATAAACTTATGGTTTCTACTTCACGGATTTTCTTATTTCGCGGGTGGCTCTGGAACGCAACCCCCGCGATGGAGGAGGGATTACTGTATAAGCCGGACTTATGTATAAGCCAATATTCTATTTTTTCATTTTCACAACTTTTTTCCTTAGATAAGCCGCGGCTTATAGACAAGAACTTAGGGTACTTTAAAATGAGTTCTTGAACAAGAATACGGGAACAAAGATGGGAACTGTTTAAGGGTAAATTTTGCAAAAACCGTAAAAAGGTTTTCTTTACACAGGGAACTACAGACACATGAAATACATGATAATGTAGTGTATTATAGAGTAGAACTTTAGGGACCTGATGTTATTTTGGGGAAATCTGGTAGATAGGACAGGCAAGCTTTGTTGGGCTACAAGTACAGTAGAATATCTCAGGTATCCTGCAATTGGGCCCAAGAATTAATTTTTATAATGACCAGAACAAAAACATCATAAGAAATTAAGTTACTTTTTAAAAGTACCTTTACTTTAAATATTTCATTAGAGTCAAAGAAAACTAGTCATTATAACAAAGATTGTCTACTCTACAATAAAACGTGTGTGTCTATGTGTCCAGTCTGTCCGAGCAAGTTTAATTTTGGTCAGTTTAGCTTTGGTGGCTCAGTGCGAGGAATGATGACACAATGTGAAAGGGGTGGCAAAGTTCAATTCCCTAGTATGACAATTTTTTTTATTTTTAGTTTCACAAGAGAGGAGTTAAAATGTAGACAACAAAGTGAATAACTAAGGTCGCTAATTACTAACAAGATGCAACCCAAGTTGCCTTTAAAGATGGGAAGTTTTCACAGAAATTTGAATGTTGCTTTTACGTTGGGTAAAGGGGACCATCTGCTGGTATTCAAAAAGCAGGCAGAAGGAGTGCAAGGTGCCTCAAATTGACAGAGTCTGTGGCGTTGGCTTTGCAGGAACACAGTCAAGAGAGAAAGGCAAGAGAGGATGAGACGTAGACGGATACTGAGGAACAGGGAATGAGGAAATCTGAGGATACACATTGGGATTAATAAAGTATCTATCTATCTATCTATCTATCTATCTATCTATCTATCTATCTATCTATCTATCTATCTATCTATCTATCTATCAGGCAAAAGATATCAAATATCAAATATTTTTAAATATATTCTAAGACAGATAATGTATCTAGTAGACATATAATAATGTTTATTAGCCATTAAGTTAATATTCAGATAAACAAAAAATGCCTGGCTGATTAAAACAAAAACAAAATTATAAGCAGGTTACACAGTGGTAGATTAATTGCATATAACAGGAATAAAGACAGCCTAAGTAGGACATATCAGTTTTAGGCTTCAGCAAGTTTATTTTGATGCACTGTTTATAAAATATATATATATATATATATATTTTGTGATGTAACTTTTTAAGTCTAGAAATTAGAGATCTGTCCTGTTGATAAATAGCATATAATATTCGTATCTATGGAAATTATTAAACCTTTAGAGCACAAGGGACACCCAAGACTTTCTCATTCCCCGCTCTCCATTTCAAATGGATTGTATTTGAGGTGATTATATTTTCTAAGACTTCATTATTGAAGACTTTGAGGGAAGAGTGTGTGGGTGTGAAAATGTAATTTATTTAATTTAAAAAACTGTAAAAAAATGTTTTCAAGGTAATTAAAAAATATCTGAACAATGTTAAATTAAGACTTTTACCTGAATTTAGATTTTTTTAAATTACACTGAAGCTGTTCATCTTGGATGATCTGCTTCTGAAGCAAGAAGCAGAAATTTTTAAATGTTTTAATAGCCTATCTGTCAAAAAAGTTACCCATAATTTAGTAACGTCACTTCAAGAGACGCCCACCGAATCAACAATCTAATTAAAAGGGCAAAGCTCAGTTATAGGATGCACTGTGGACCCCCTGAAGCTCATAACAAAGTAGAGGATTAAAGCAAAATTGAGTGCCATTATGAACAAAGCTGCACATCCTCTCTCTGACACACTAACACTGAGGTCTTTCAGCCATTAAATTATTCAACATAAGTGTGTCAAGAAATGCTACTGGGGCTCCTTTATACCAACAGCAATTTGTCAGCATAATGCCTCACTGTGATTATGACAGCCAAGTCAAAGGTTTTCTTTCTTTTTAATTTTCTTGCTTTTTAGTCATTCTGGTGTGTGTTCAGACCATAGTGCATATCTATCTATCTATCTATCTATCTATCTATCTATCTATCTATCTATCTATCTATCTATCTATCTATCTATCTATCTATCTAATATTATTATTATTATTATTAAAGAACTTCTGTAAAAAGCCAAATTTCACATTAGGGACAAACAAAGTTCTTTCTATCTATTCATCTATCTATCTATGAATTAATAGCTCTGTTTTGACTTGCATCTGTTCTCGGTAGTATAATGGAGGAATGTTTTCATGGGGCACATTAAGCTTTTTATTAAAAAACTGAGCATCATTTGAATGCAGCAGTGCACCCATATACTACTTCTGACCAGAAGTATTACAATCAAAGTCTACTTTTTTACCTCCCTTTGCTGCAAATTTTAGCACGTCACCAAATCATATCATCACAAGTTGGTTCTACGGACATAACAGCGGCTTCAAATTCCACAAATGGATTGCACAGTCCTCAGATCTCAGTCCAACAGAGTACCTTTGGAGAGAGGTGAAGCAAAAAGTTAGGATATAGATGTGCTTAAAAAGAACTACGATACTATTGAATGCAGACTGTTCTGGATGCAAAGAAAGTTCAACTTAATAAAGTGTCCAAAGAGTGTACCTTACCTTTTACATATGTAACATTATTAGTGAATCAAGAGTGTTGGTGTCGTCAGGTGCTATTAATAAATACAGCTGTGTGTCATCAGCATAGCTTTGGTAGCTCACGTTATGCCCCAAGATAATCTGACCTAACATTAGAACACTCTGGACGAGAACAGGCCATTCAGCCCAACAAAGCTCGCCAGTCCTATCCACTTATTTCTTCCAAAAAAACATCAAGTCTAGTTTTGAAAGTCCCCAACGTCTTACTGTCTACCACACTACTTGGTAGCTTATTCCAAGTGTCCATCGTTCTTTGTGTAAAGAAAAACTTCCTAATGTTTGTGCGAAATTTACCCTTAACAAGTTTCCAACTGTATCCCCGTGTTCTTGATGAACTCTTTTTAAAATAACAGTCTCGATCCACTGTACTAATTCCCTTCATAATTTTAAACACTTTAATCATGTCACCTCTTAATCGTCTTTTGCTTAAACTGTAAAGGCTCAGCTCTTTTAATCTTTCCTCATTATTCAACCACTGTAGCCCTGGAATCAGCCTACTCGCTCTTCTCTGGACCTTTTCTAGCGCTGCTATGTCCTTTTTGTAGCCTGGAGATCAAAACTGCACACAGTACTCAAGATGAGGCCTCACTACTGCATTATAAAGGTTGAGCATAACCTTCTTGGACTTGTACTCCACACATCGTGCTATATAACCTAACATTCTGTTAGCCTTCTTAATGGCTTCTGAACACTGTCAGGAAGTCGATAGCTTAAAGTCCACTATGACTCCTAAATCCTTCTCATAAGGCGTACTCTTGATTTTCCGACCGCCCATTGTGTATTCAAATCTAACATTTTTACTTCCTATGTGTAATACTTTACATTTACTGACATTCAATTTCATCTGCCACAAATCTGCCCAAGCCTGTATGCTATCCAAGTTCTTTTGTAATGATATAACAGATTCCAATTTATCTGCTAATCCACCTGTCTCGGTATCATCTGCAAACTTAACCAGCTTGTTACTTATATTCCTATCTAAATCATTTATATCTATTAAAAATAGCAGCGGCCCTAGCACTGACCTCTGTGGAACACCACTCTTAACATCGGCCAGTTCTGATGAGGTTCCACGCACCATCACCCTCTGCTTCCTGTGTCTGAGCCAAACAGCTTTAAGAAAAAAACTTCATATATCTTGTGGCAGATGACCAGGGACCTTGCCCCACCGGGACACCTGGAACAGAGAAGGACCGGGAGAGGGGCAATATATTCCCCTGGCCGCAAGAGTGCAGCCCCCCCTGGATTCCAGGGGGCGCCTGGATGGTTCCTGAGCTAAAGACAACAGCACTTCCGCCACACGAGGAAGTGCTGCCGGAACAGGAACAATGTATACCTGGGTGCAAGGGCAGCACTTCCTAGTGTGGCGGACCATCACGGAGCACCTGGAGCACATCCGGGGTGGGATAAAAGGGGCCACCTCTCTCCATTCGGGGAGGCGGAGTCGGGTGGCAGTAGACGGAACTTGCAAGAGAGGAGTGGAAGTAACCGAAGGATGGAGGAAGAAAGGACAGAGCTGCATTGTGGTGATTTGGGCACTGTGTGTGTTGCATAAAAGAAAAATAAACAGTGCATATTTTGGACATTTGGAGTCTGTGTCTATCTGTGTCAAGGCTGATCTTTCACAATCTATACATACAGAATATATAGTGAACAATATTTTGTTGCATTTTGTTCAATGTTTACATAATGGTAGCATTCTACGTAAATTGTTGTCAGTGCTCTAAACTGGCTAACAGGAAGTTCACATGACTAAGTGAAATCACATATAAAAATCTCACCAAAGCATTGACAGTTTGAGTTTAGCTATGTGTAAATGTACTATATGTGAAAATGTATTTTATCAAAAATAGCAGTATATTGATGAGACATTTTAGTAAACAGTGCCATTGTTTCAGTACAACAGTTATAGTTTTCAATACCACGTATATGCATTCCTATTTATGGTTTGCACATTTCATTATCTTAAATGTGTATGTACAGGAGTGAATCATATCCTAAATGACACTACATAAGTTGCTGCCTTAAATCCTTTCTAAGAGTCAAGGAACAACCATTTTTTTCACTTCATGCCTGTACCTGCCAGTGCTCTTTGGCAAGAAAGTCTGAGCGATAATGTGCAGCTGTATAGTGCATTTTTTCTAGTTAATTAAATGTTCTAAATAATTAAAACCAATTCTCATTTATGAGAGCAGAGACTGGCAGAATCAATCAACCAGACTCAAACTGCCTGCTTCTTCTAATGATCCTTCCATGCTTCATGATAATAAAATAATTCTAAGCAGCTGTCACAAAGACTTTATTTAATATTTTCCCTTGAAGTGTGAGAAAGAAGAATATTTGTTAATTTCTAAATTACTCTTGCTTCTTCACACCCGTGAAATGATTTTTGCAATTATTAGTAAAAATGTTTTGGTAAAGGTAACAGTTTAGCTTAGATATTGCAATAATCCATCTATTACTTTTTTTCTGTTATGCAGAAAGACCTTAACATACACTTCTTTGGGCCTGTATAACAAAACATCAGTAAAGCATTTCTTCATCTCTGTAACGTGACCTACTAATGAAGCCTCACTTTGGAGTGGTCTGAGGTGGCCTAACTGAAGCACATCTCTCTTTGATATTATATATTTAGTATAAATCTCATGAATCCTTCATAATAACAAGTAATTTTACCATCATGTCAATATTCCACACTGCACAGAGATAAATAAAGTCGATTCTACTGATGTTTTATCAGTGTTGTTTGCAGACCATAAGAAGCCTGTCCTAAGGTCTTGGTACATAAGACCATATGAGTAATAAGATGCATTTTTTGCAGTCCCTAAACTAAAGGGTTGCCAATGTTTTTATATAGTATGGTACTTTACAGAACAACCTGGAACAGTAACAACAGTTAGATGCTGAACTATGGGTGGCACAAGGATTAACATTCCAGCCTTACAACTCCAGGATTTAAACCCATAAATAGTAATACTCTAATGCAGTGATACTTAATCTTTTTTGAGTCATGGGCCCCTTTAAGAATCTGATGAAAGCTATGGACCCCCCCTTCCCCAGAAATAGTCACATAAACACAACTGTGCATGCAATGAATATAATACAGTACTTTATAGTACCCCCTCCTTTAACCGCCACCTTATCGTGGTGGAGGGGTTTGCGTGTCCCAATGATCCTAGGAGCTTTGTTGTCTGGGGCTTTATGCCCCTGGTAGGGCCACCCAAGGCAAACTGGTCCTAGGTGAGGGATGAGACAAAGAGCGGTTAAACAAACCTTCTATGATGAATGAAAACTTTGGACAGTGTTTTCCCTTGCCCGGACGCGGGTCACCGGGGCCCCCTCTGGAGCCAGGCCTGGAGGTGGGGCTCGATGGCGAGCGCCTGGTGGCCGAGCCTGCACCCATGGGGGCTCAGCCGGGCACAGCCCGAAGAGGCAACGTGGGTCCCTGTTCCCATGGGCTCACCACCTATGGGAGGGGCCAAGGAGGTCGGGTGCAGTGTGAGTTGGGTGGTGGCCGAAGGCGGGGACCTTGACAGTCCGATCCTCGGCTACAGAAGCTGGCTCTTGGGACGTGGAATGTCACCTCTCTGAAGGGGAAGGAGCCTGAGCTAGTGCGCGAGGTTGAGAGGTTCCAGCTAGATATAGTCGGACTCACCTCGACGCATAGCTTGGACTCTGGAACCAATCTCCTTGAGAGGGGCTGGTCTCTCTACCACTGTGGAGTTGCCCCCGGTGAGAGGCAACAAGTGGGTGTGGGTATACTGATTGCCCACCAACTTGGAGCCTGTTCATTGGGGTTTACCCCGGTGGATAAGAGGGTAGCCTCCCTCCGCCTTTGGGTGGGGGGATGGGTCCTAACTGTTGTTTGTGCGTATGCACCGAACAGCAGTTCGGAGCACCCACCATTTTTGGAGTCCCTAGAGGGGGGTGCTAGAGGGCATACCTTCTGGGGACTCCCTCATGCTGCTGGGAGACTTCAATGCTCATGTGGGCAATGACAGTGAGACCTGGAAGGGCGTGATTGGGAGGAATGGCCCCCCCGATCTGAACCCGAGCGGTGTTTTGTTATTGGACTTCTGTGCTCGTCACGGATTGTCCATAATGAACACCATGTTCAAGCATAGGGGTGTTCATATGTGCACTTGGGCACAAGGACACCCTAGGCCTTAGTTCGATGATTGACTTTGTGGTCGTGTTGTCGGATTTGCGGCCACATGTCTTGGACACTCAGATGAAGAGAGGGGCTGAGCTGTCAACTGATCACCACCTGGTGGTGAGTTGGCTTCGATGGTGGGGGTGGATGCCGGTCAGGCCTGGTAGGCCCAAACGTGTTGTGAGGGTCTGCTGGGAACGTCTGGCAGAGCCCCCTGTCAGAAGTAGCTTCAACTCCCACCTCCGGCAGAACTGCGACCACATCCTGAGGGAGGTGGGGGACATTGAGTCCGAATGGGCCATGTTCCGTGCCTCTATTGTTGAGGCGGCTGACCGGAGCTGTGGCCGTAAGGTGGTGGGTGCCTGTTGTGGCGGCAATCCCCAAACCCGTTGGTGGGCACTGGCGGTGAGGGATGCCGTCAAGCTGAAGAAGGAGTCCTACAGGACCCTTTTGTCCTGTGGGACTCTGGAGGCAGCTGATAGGTACCGGCAGGCCAAGTTGAATGCAGCTTTGGTGGTTGCTGAGGCAAAAACTCGGGTGTGGGAGGAGTTTGGGGAGGCCATGGAAAACGACTTTCGGATGGCTTCGAGGAGATTCTGGTCCACCGTCCGGCGTCTCAGGAGGGGGAAGCAGTGCAGTGTCAACACTGTGTATGGTGGGGATGGTGCGCTGCTGACCTCGACTTGGGACGTTGTGGGTCGGTGGGGGGAGTACTTCGAAGACCTTGTCAATCCCACTAACATGCCTTCCAATGAGGAAGCAGAGCCTGGGGACTCGGAGGTGGGCTCCCACATCTCTGGGACTGAGGTCACCGAGGTGGTCAAAAAACTCCTCGGTGGCAGGGCCCCGGGGGGTGGAGTTCCTCAAGGCTCTGGATGTTGTAGGGCTGTCTTGGTTGACACGTCCTCTGCAACATCGCATGGACATCAGGGACAGTGCCTCTGGATTGGCAGGACTGGGGGTGGTGGTCCCTCTCTTTAATAAAGGGGACCAGAGGGTGTGTTCCAACTACAGAGGCATCACACTCCTCAGCCTCCCTGGAAAAGTCTATTCGGGAGTTCTGGAGACGAGGGTCCATCGGATAGTCGAGCCTCGGATTCAGGAGGAACAGTGTGGTTTTCATCCTGGTCGTGGAACAGTGGACCAGCTCTACACCCTTAGCAGAGTCCTGGAGGGTGCATGGGAGTTCGCCCAACCAGTCTGCATGTGTTTTTGTGGACTTGGAAAAGGCATGCGACCGTGTCCCTCGGGGAATCCTGTGGGGGGTACTCCGGGAGTATGGGGGTACCGGACCCCCTGATAAGGGCTGTTCGGTCCCGGTATGATCGGTGCCAGAGCTTGGTCTGCATTGCGGGCAGTAAGTCGAACCCATTTCCAGTGAGAGCTGGACTCCACCAGGGCTGCCCTTTGTCACCAATTCTGTTCATAACTTTTATAGACAGAATTTGTAGGCGCAGCCAGGGTGTTGAGGGGGTCCGGTTTGGTGGACTCAGGATTGGGTCACTGCTTTTTGCAGATGATGTTGTCCTGTTTGCTTCATCAGGCCATGATCTTCAGCTCTCTCTGGATCGGTTCGCAGCTGAGTGTGAAGCGGCTAGGATGGGAATCAGCACCTCCAAATCTGAGACCATGGTCCTCAGCCGGAAAAGGATGGAATGCCCTCTCAGGGTTGGGAGCGAGATCCTGCCTCAAGTGGGGGAGTTCAAGTATCTCGGGGTCTTGTTCACGAGTGAGGGAAGAATGGAGTGTGAGATGAACAGGCGGATCGGTGCGTCATCCGCAGTGATGCGGGCTCTGCATCGGTCTGTCGTGGTGAGAAAGGAGCTGAGGCACAAGGCAAAGCTCTCAATTTACCAGTCGATCTACGCTCCTACCCTCACCTATGGTCATGAGCTATGAGTAGTGACCGAAAGAACGAGATCACGAATACAAGCGGCTGAAATGAGTTTCCTCCGCAGGGTGTCTGGGCTTTCACTTAAAGATAGGGTGAGAAGCTCAGTCATCCGGGAGGAGCTCAGAGTAGAGCCGCTGCTCCTCTGCATTGAGAGGAGTCAGATGAGGTGGCTCGGGTATCTGATCAGGATGCCTCCTGGACGCCTCCCTGGTGAGGTGTTCCGGGCACGTCCAACCAGGAGGAGGCCCCGGGAAAGACCCAGGACATGCTGGAGGGACTATGTCTCCCAGCTAGCCTAGGAACACCTCGGGATTCTCCCGGAATAGCTAGAAGAAGTGGCCGGGGAGAGGGAAGTCTGGGTATCTCTGCTCAAGCTGCTGCCCCCACAACCCGACCTCGGATAAGCGGAAGAGGATGGATGGATGGATGGACTTTATAGTACTAATAGTACTTTATTCATTATTCAACTTTAAAGTTAACAAATTCTAAAAAAAAACACTCCTTTTTTATGCAAAAAGTAATGGCCACTCATTATAATTATGAAATGCAATCTACTTCGAAATCTATTTCTATTAAGAGACATAATGGCGAGAGACGTAACATCACGTGAGAAAGTTCATGCAAGAAAAATCAACAGTACCAGGCAGTATTGAGAATATAAATTTTTATCTGCCCCTCACGGACCCCCTGAAACCCATCCCTTAGGGGTCCACGGACCTCAGGTTAAGAACCCCTGCTCTAATGTCTTGCAACATCCCCATGACATTTATATTAGCCAACTGGTGACTCTAAATTGGCCCTGTGCAAGTCAAGAGTGGGTATGCTCTTCTGTTATAGATGGGTTCTGCTTTACACTTGATGATACCAAGATAACCCTCCTGGTTCTTCTCTAAACTGTAATGTTATGAATGAAGTGAGAAACTGGGTGTGTGGATACTTCAGTATCACTTTACTTTTACAGAAACTCTCTCTGAAGTCCGGTTTAGAATTCCTTATGCCATTAGTATTTAAATTGAGTGTCTCTCTGAATTGTCTTTCCCAAGATTTCAATCGTTTTTTTTTTCACTACATCTTTTTTTTTTTGGAGAGTTTTTTCTTGTTTTTTTAGGGAGTCGAGGCTGGGGGGCTGTCAGAAAACAGGGCCTGTTAAAGCTCAATGAGGCATTCCTTGTACTGTATTATTTTGGGCTATACAAGAAATAAATTGTTGTTGTTTTAAATATCCTAACAAATAAGCATATAAAGTTTTGAATTTTGTTATTTACCATTCTTCACACACAACTGTAACATCTGTAACAATAAGCATTAGACACCATAACTATATAGTGTGAAGGTAAAGCAAAAAGGCAATCATTTTCTTTCTAATTCACAGGCATGCTATAATGGCCACGTGCTGAAATGCAGGACATCCCATATGAATACCCATTACGCCATTATACAGTTAACATATACTGTTTTTAGGCGAGAGGTGGTAATGAATAATTAATATAAGCATATTTGTACCCTACATTTAAAACTGATTTCATGTCCAGATTAATTTATAGAAGATGGAACATATTAAGTTGAAGTCTTTAAAGTATTTTGAAAATGAAAATGTTTTCCAAATGCTGGCAGAGAATTACACAGTAAAAGAAGCATACGGCCTGAATGTCTTTGATACAGTCTATAAGGAATTCCTCAGGCAGGCATGTTGACACACCCTGGTAAAGGCCAGAAAAAAATCCAAATGCCTAAATTTCCATCATATCAAATATAAATGAAGTGAGACTCTCACTTATTTTAAATAAGACATGGGATTCATTTATTCTGCCCTTAAGATTTAGCCCTAGCAAAATATTGAAACTTATCCTATTTGCAGCACTGTATGTTAAAACAGCGGGAAGTCAGTTCCATAACAAGCGCTAGCATCTGTAAGCTGAGGACTATGCGAGTGAATATAAAGTACATAGTAGAAAAACAACACAATTCTGAGCTGTTATCAGCTGTGCAACCACAATCAAGACCGCAGCAGGGGGCTCGAATTGTGGCTATCTCCAGCGAATTTCTGTCATAGGCTTTTGTTTTTAATTTAGAGCATCCTAATTACTTTCGGCAACAGCTTTATCTTGAAAATGTTATATTAATTTATTTAGGAAAACATGCATGATATCTGAAAAGTGACAACCAAAAACCAAAAAAAAGAAGCTGCTAAACTTTTTAATCCAAAAAAGTGTACTTCATAATAACATACCCACTCTCAAACTCAAAACGTACTTGGGGGTGGGGGGGTGTGATGATTTTCATATTTTTTACATTAAGGGAAAGAAATGTCATTGATAAGGCATAAAAGAGGGAAGTTATTAAAATGAATATTTAAAGTGAAAATTATGCAAAGACACACCAAGCCAGAAAAAAAGCAAAAAAATATATATAAAGGCAAAATAATTACGAAAAGTAACAAGAATAGCAATTTACAAAAAGTCTGCAAAACATTGAAATGTATCACACAACAAAGCCAGCTCTTCAGCCTCTGTTTCCTAAAGTTCTTATGTCATTTTCACAATAAACACATTTGCATGTTAACCTGGGTATTTATAGAATTTTTAAAAAACGAACACTTAAAAATACCCATATCATAAAACGTACATATCATAAAGATCATTTTGAATAACAGGCAACTCCAACTGAATGATATTTTGGCAACAGAGAACTGAACTGAATTACAGAGGAATCTGAAGGAATATTTAGGTAAGGGGCGATACACTGAGATCTGAAGCCTAGGAACCAAAACGTCACCCTAAATTCCAAGTCTGTAATCTTTGCCTAAAGTCATAATCAGAAATGTTTGTCTCAGAAGCACCTTTAAGTTTCTGTTACACTTCATATTTCTTTTGCCAAAACAGTCAAACCTCTGACATTTCCTTTTGGGTGCTGCCAAGTTTTAAGTACAAAAATATGTCACATGACTAGCAATGGGTGCTTTTACTATAAACAATATGGTGGCACCCATGGAAAACAAAGCACAAAATGCAGCTACCCATTAATAAAATGGTGATGCAAAATATCACTAATGATAAAAAATAATTAATTAAAAAAAAGGACAAAACAATACTAATAATAATGATTTCTTAACATATTTTTGCCTTTTGTATAGTTAGGTGCGCTAGGGTATTAGTTAGCCCTGCTGCCCCGCAGTCTTAGGGTCTTGGATTCAAATGTCAACCCGTGTTTTCTCCCTTTAACTGAATAATTGAATTTTCACCAAGTAACTGGATTTCTCTCACACACATTATTAATGACTCTAATTCGGAACTGTAAGATGAACTGGGAGTGCATTTGAGCCTCACACAAATGTACTGGATTAAGAGGGCTTCAGAAATAACTGGATGACTTAATCAATTAACAACTGAATTTAATGTTTACTTATACTGTATATACAGTGCTGTGGAAATCATTTGCCTTGTATCTGATTTAAACTTTTATGGGATTTTTTTTTACACTGAATACATTCAGGTCTTTAGATAAAATGTAATATTAGAAAAAGGGCACATGAGTGAACAAATAACATATTTCTTTATATATGGCAATTTTTTGGATTAACAACAGCAAATAGAACTGTATAAAAATGACTTCCCCTTTGTTAAATCAACTCAATTAAAGGAATAATTAGAAAGTTGTGCTAGGGGTGGCTGTGTCCAATCAGATAAATCTAAGTTTTCCTTAAATCAGTTTGATTTAGCTAAGGTACAGTTACTTGTTTTGAACACTTAGTGTTCTGAGGTTGCATTGCAACAATCTAGATGGGAATGAGCCATTTATCCCAACAAAGCTTGCCAGTCATATCCACTTAATTCTTCCAAAATAACAAGTCTAGTTTTAAAGGTCCCTAAAGTTCTGCTGTCTACCACACTAATTAGTAACTTTTTCCACATCTCTATGATTCAGTGTGTAAGCAAAAATTTCCCAATGTGCGAAATTTCTAAATTCAGAGGTTTCCAATTGTTACCCTGTGTTCTTCATGAACTCATTTTAAAATAACAGTCTCAATCCACTATAGAAATTCCCTTCATAATTTTAAAAATACATATCTCCTCTTAATGTCCTTCTGCATAAAACGGAAAAGGCTCAGCTGTTATATTCTTTCTTTATAACTCATCCCTTGTAGCCCAGGGATCAGCCTAGTCGCTCTTCTCTTTACTTTTTCTAGCACTGCAATGTCCTTTTTGTAGCCTGGTGACCAAAACTGCACACAGTGCATTCCCAGTGCATTATAAAGCTCAAACACAACTTCCTGTGACTTGTACTCCATACCATGCTATATAACGTAACATTCTGTTTACCTTCTTAATGACTTCTGAACAATGTCTGGCACTGTTGATAGCATAGAGTCCACTACGACTCCTAAACCCTTCTCATAAGGTGTATTCTTGATTTCCGGACCACCCATTATATATTCAATCCTAACATTTTTACTTCCTATGTGTAATATACTTTACATTTACCTACATTAAATTTCATCTGCCACAAATCTGCCCCAGCCTGCATGCTGTCCAAGTTCTTCTGAAATGATTCAACGGATTCAAAATTATTTGTCAATCCACCTAGCTTAGTATCATCTGCAAATTTAATAAGTTTGTCACTTATATTGCTATCCCAATCATTTATATATATTAAAAATAGCAGCGGCCCTAGCACTGAACCCTATGGAACACCACTCTTAACATCAGCCAATTCTTTTTTCTTTTTTTTTTTATTTATTAATTTGTATTGTAATCATTCCATACAAATAGATCAATTTATAACCAAACAAAATTGAAGACAACTCGAACCCCACCCCTGAGAAGGAGAGCTTAGCCAAAGGAGAATTGTTTAGGGCTTTTTAATGAGGCAACAATAAACAAAAGAAAGGGAGAAATATATATATGTAAATAAGAAATGGAGAAGGGAATTAAATGCGGTAATATTATTATTATTATTCTAAAATAATATTGATTAGATCCTGCCAGGTTTTGAAAAAATTTTGTACAGATCCTCTAACTGAGAATTTGATTTTTTCCAATTTCAAATAATATAAAACATCGGTTTCCCACTGACTTATCAGAGGAGAGTTAGGATTCTTCCAATTTAACAGAATAGGTCTGCGTGCCAAAAGTGTAGTGAATGCAATCACCACTTGCTTGTCCTTCTCCACTTCAAGTCCGTCTGGAAGAACACCGAACACAGCTGTTAATGGGTTAGGAGGAATTGTGATACCAAGGCTGTCTGAGAGGCACTTAAAAATTTTGGTCCAAAATGATGTTAGTTTGGTGCAGGCCCAGAACATGTGACCCAGTGAGGCAGGAGCTTGGTTACAGCGTTCGCAGGTTGGATCTTGCCCTGGAAACATTTTGGACAGTTTTAAGTGAGACAGATATGAAAATGTGCTATATAAATAAATGTTGTTGTTGTTGATATATAATTTTTAGTTGAATAATTCTATGCTTTGCGCATATGGAGCTTGAGTGAATTCTCTGCTTTGCTACCTTCCACTCATTTTCTGATATATTGATTAAGAGATCTTCTTCCCAATGTCCTCTTGGATCTTTGAAAGGTAGGGACTCTAATAGGATTTTATATAATGCGGAAATGGTGTTTAATTCCTCGAAATTGAGCAGTATTTTTTCCAGCATTGTGGAGGGTACGAGGTGAGGAAAATCGGGCAGTTTCTGTTTAACAAAATTTCTAATTTGAAGATAGTGAAAGAAATGTGTAGCTGGGAGGTTGACTTTTGAACGTAATTGTTCAAAAGATGCAAATATGTTGTCTATATAAAGATCTCTGAGCATTTTAATCCCAAAACTTTTCCGGGTATTAAAAACTGGATATGTTTGCGAGGCTTGAAAGAGGTGGTTCTCTTGCATAGGTGCCACAGATAAAAGATTTTCCATCTTAAAATGCTTTCTAAGTTGGTTCCATATTCTGAGTGAGTAAAGCACAATTGGGTTATTAGTATATTTGCGATAACTTGCATTTATTGGAGAGCAGAGCAGGGAGTATAAAGAAGTACTACAGGATTTTACTTCTATTGCGGACCAAGCCTGTGTATGTTCATATATTTGTGTCCAGGTTTTTATGGCTTGTATGTTTGCTGCCCAGTAATAAAACTGAAAATTAGGTAAAGCCATGCCACCTTCTGCCTGAGGTCTTTGTAGGGTCGCTCTTCAGGTACGTGGGTGTTTTGAGTTCCAAAAGAATGAGGTTATTGTTGAATCCAACTGTTTAAAAAATGACTTATTGATATATATTGGAATGTTTTGAAATAAAAAAAGAAGTTTAGGAAGGATATTCATCTTAACAATGTTAATTCTTCCGGCTAGAGTGAGATGAAGGGTTGACCATCTATGCAAGTCTTACTTAATTTTTTCCATACAGACGGCAAAATTTTGTTGATAAAGAGCTTTATGTTTACTTTGATATTTACCCCTAGGTATTTAAACTGATCTGCTATGGTAAAAGGTAGGGTGTCCAATCTAATATTATATGCTTCCATTCTACTCCATTCAATCATATCAAATGCTTTTTCTGCGTCTAATGATAGTAATATCTCTGGGGTGTTTGATTTTACTGGTGAATATATAACATTAAACAAGCGTCGGAGATTGGAAGATAGGTGTCGGCCTTTAATAAATCCAGTTTGATCCTGTGATATTACCGAGGGCAGCACTTCCTCCATCTTTCTAGCTAGAATTTTTGAGAGTATCTTAACATCATTATTCAGGAGTGAAATTGGTCTGTATGATGCACATTGTAACAAGTCCTTATTTTGTTTAGGAAAGACGGTGATTAATGCTTGATGAAATGTTTGAGGTAGTATTTGGTTGTCTCTAGCTTCTGTAAATGTTGCCAATAAGAGGGGAGCTAGCTGAGTGGAGAATTTCTTATAAAATTCTACGGGGTAACCATCAGGGCCTGCTGATTTCCCGCTTTGAAGTGACTTTATAGTATCTAGTAATTCTGTTAGTGTCAGAGATTTATCCAGTTCCTCAGCACTTAAAGCATCTATTTGTGGTGTCTGTAATGTATCCAGAAATGCATTAGATTGTGTGTTGTCTTCTTTGAGCTCAGTAGAATATAAGGATTTATAATAATCTCTAAATGCGTGCATTATATTTTTATGGTCAATAATTTCTTCTCCATTTGTGTTGGTGATTACTGGTATTGCATTGTGAACTTCTTGTTTGTGAATTTGTTGAACATCAGCCAATTCTGATGAGGTCTCTCGCACCATCACCCTCTGCTTCCTGTGTCTGAGCCAATTCTGCACCCATCTACACACTAGACGCTGAACTTCTTTAAGTATGATGCACAACCTCACATGTAGCACCTTATCAAATGCTTTCATACCTTACCAGTTGGTATTGGATAACTGTCTTCATTAGGTAAATTAAATAACAGCAAAATGTATTTGTTCCCCAAAGTGCCTGCTATGTTAGATTTTGGTTGAAGACAGTATGAAAATACAATAATGGAGAAAATTGGGGAGGAGTCTGATACTTTTTCATGGTACTGTATTTTTTGCCATAACATTTCAGGTTGAACTCTGATTCTCTATTCATTTTTGAATACTGAACAAGTTAGTGGACATGTTAGACCACATTTTTCTGCAAACCTGCCTTTACTTGTAAAGTGCTTTAGAAACATGTTTAATGGGTGATACGCAAAGTAAAAACACTATTTTCTTTGATTGATTTTTTACTGTGGATTTAATATTTACTTTTCATAGCATGCAGGAGAAAATTTTCTACAGACAAGCAATTGACAGAAAATAATCGAGGCTACAATCGGAGAGAACTGTAGGATATCCAGAATTCTAACAGACTTATATGTGACAATTCCTAATGCTCACTTTAAAGGTTCAACAAATATTTAAGGAGGATGCTGGAGATGGTCATCTGATAAACACTACCTTTATTTTCCTTTGCTGTTTTTTGAGATTAGGCCTGCAAGTAAAAAGGTTTAAGTTTAAATTGAAATTTGAAAACGGTGGGCAGGTTTCACTAGAAGTTTCTATTTTTACAAGTGTTCACAAGAGTGTTAACTGGTCTTAATACAGACAAAATGATATTTAAAAACCATGTCTTTGAGTAGAAATAAATATCAATGTAGCTTTGTTTAAATCTAGAAAGCTTTAAATTAATTTTGTATAAAGTTGTTTTTTTTGTAATTCACCAAAAATACTAATGCAAGTGAAAGATTACCAGAAGATGTATCAGTGATAAAAATCACAGACTAAGGGTGAAAGCGAAATGCCTGAAGCTCAGTTATAGAGAAACTTGTGCCTTTAATGGAAAAGGTATAACCCACCAGCAATCTCATAAAACTGTCAAAAAAGACAGAGATATGAATGGTGGAGCAAGCCCAGGCACACACAACCAGGCCTCCTGGGGCACCTTCAGAAGGAACAAAAACTTTGATGCTTGTGGATGTTCATAAGTGGTTGGACAGCCTTAGACGATAATTTGTCATGGTTCTTATAGTAACTTATCAGCTGTCTGTTTGCACTGACATTCCATGTTTAATTTGTGATACTGTATTGCCCATAACAGTTTCAGAAAATTCTATATATTTTAGTTAAGTGACAGTTAAAAGTATTGCTTTGCTTTTATATATAATAAAAGAAATGGAAACCATCAAGTATAAAACTATTGCAGCACTCAAATTGTGATTTCAAGTTTTTATTTGCCTAAAGTTGTAAGGCATTAACATTAATTGTATATTTTGTGAATGTTAGCAGAATGTAAAAAACACAAGGTGGCAAATGCTTTGTTCCCATAGTAGAGAAGAAAATATCCAGCAGATGTTGAATTAAGTAAAGACACATCTAATCTATAATAATAAAAGGCAAAGCCCTCACTGACTGACTGACTGACTGACTCACTCATCACTAATTCTCCAACTTCCCGTGTAGGTGGAAGGCTGAAATTTGGCAGGCTCATTCCTTACAGCTTACTTACAAAAGTTAGGCAGGTTTTATTTCAAAATTATACGCGTAATGGTCATAACTGGAACCTCTTTTTTGTCCATATACTGTAATGGAAGGCGGCAAGATGGCCGTAGGAGACTGAGTTGCGTGTCGCGTCATCACGCCTCCCACGTAATCACGTGAACTGACTGTGAACTCAGTACGTAGAAAAGAAGGAGGAGCCCCAAAGAGCGCTGAAGAAAACACTCATTACACAATTGACAAGGCAGCGAAACAATAAGAAGCGAGTGAGTGACGCATACAAGCATCTTCATAAGACACGAGGTATAAAAAAGCACGGTGTAAACCGTAAGTCTAAATTTACTTTATAGAAACGCTCCCGCTGCCGTTTGCAATACCATATTCGCGAGATACAAGTTTAATGAGAAGACACGAGGTATAAAAAAGCACGGTATAAACCTAACCTTAAATTAACTTTATAGAAACGCTCCCGCTGCCGTTTGCAATGCCATATTCGCGAGATACAAGTTTAATGAGAAGACACGAGGTATAAACGACAGTTTGCATCACTTTGTAACAGAGTTAAAATTGCTGTAGCGAGAAACTTTTAACTGGCGGGTCTTAGCTAACATTAAATAAACCCGTGGACATCGCAACATCACACAAGAGAGCAGCTCACGTGAAGTGACTGAACGCAGCAGGAGTGATCACTTCCATGAATGAAACCTGTTCAAAAAACACATTACACAATTGATAAAGTAGGAAAAGAATATGAAACAAAGCACGGTATAAACCGTAACTTCAAATTAAGTTTATAGAAACGCTGCCGTTTGCAATACCATATTCGCCCCTGCGAAGCGCGGTGATTTTGCTATATATATTAAACTATTTCAACCATTGTATGATCTGCTTCTCGCAACTGAAAGAGGGCACCGTGGCAGAAGTTAGCCGACTTGCTCACCAACCACAAGCGTTACCTGGTAGGTAACCACCCATACAATCAGATTGTGAATCAGACTACGAATGCCTGCAATGTAATTACCCCGATCTACATGCTGTCAAATGAACGAACCACACGCCGTAGCACAACGTTAGGGGCTTCGCCTCTACGTCCGACGATCGATTCCAGTAAGGGAGTGCAGTGACTGTGTACTCCTAATGAGCCCACAATTACGGCGAAACACGTGTCGCATACTATGCATCTTCAAAGCACGGTGTAAACAGTAAGTTTAAATTGAGTTTATAGAAACGCTCCCGCTGCCGTTTGCAATACCATATTAGATGACTTTGTAACAGAGTTAAAATTGCTGGAGCGATAAATTTTTAACTGCCGGGTCATGTCGCGTGTTCTTGGGTAGGTACACCAAAAAATGTATACATTTATGCATGTAATGGGCAAACAAAAAATGTACTATACCCGAAAGCACTACAGTAGTACTCAATGTATCTTTACTTCTTAAATGTAAATGTTTTACTGTTTAATAATTTATACGCTTCTTATATGTTATTCAGATTCTTTTATCAAAATACCAGTAACAGCGCACTGCACGATAACGTGGAGTGAATACACTTGACATGACCATTCATAGTATTTATCCTCTTTCTCTGTACGTTTACCATTCGTTTGCTCAGAGGTTGATGCGCTTGCTGCTTAATGAGCAGCTCTTCACCCTAGTGTCCCTCTGCTTCTCTTCTTTCGTCGGCATCTTTTCCCGTTAAAACTGATTTTTTTTAAAACTTAGTATGTTTTCTTTAATTTTTCAGTTAAGCTGGCACTTAAGTCTTCAATCTGCCTCAAGAATGATTACCGAAGGTGGTAGACAATGAAAACGTCAGCCGTACGCATCCGCCATGCACGCACTGGTGCGCGCAGCTGTGAGTTGATTCTACAATAAAATAAAATAAAGATAAAAAGAGTAATAACTTGCAGCACCGCTATTCAATTACACTTGCCTAAAGCCTCTCCTAAGGGGAAATACTGTGGGATCTGGGCATCCGTCAAAGCAGCAATCACAAGCCCGATTAGAAAGCGGGAAGCTGTGATTTGTCCTCTCCCTCCCATGTAACAATCACAGCCCGTGTTGCAACGCACTATGTATGTATATGTATATGTGTGTATGTGTGTGTATATGTATGTGTATATATATATATATATATGTGTGTTCATATGTGTGGGAAAGCGAATAGTAGACGTGACGTAGTATATGTGTACCAAATTTCAAGTCAATAGGTGAAACGGTTTGCGAGCTACAGGTCATTTAAAATCCTGCACAGACAAACGAATAGCCACGGTAGCGTATTATAGAAGAACATTTTACTGTTTAATAATTTATATTTATATGCAATGTGCTTCTTATATATTACTTCATATTCTCATATGATAATAATGTTAATGTTGTTTATATTGATTTCTATGTTATTGTAAGTGCCCTTTATTTGTTGAAAAAAAAATTTCACAATTAAACTTATTTTATACATTTTATTTTTTTCTCTTGCACTCAGTGAGCGAATCCACTGGGTAATCAGCTATATATATATATATATATAGATAGATATGTATGTATGTGTATATATATATATAGATAGATAGATATATGTGTATGTATGTAGATAGATATGTATGTATATGTATATATGTGTATATATATGTAGATATACAAATATGTATATGTATATATGTGTATATATATGTAGATATACAAATAAGTATATGTATATATGTGTATATATATGTAGATATACAAATATGTATATGTATATATGTGTCTGTATGTGTATATATATGTTGATATATGTATATATATATGTGGATGTGTATATGTATATATATATATATATGTATATATGTTTATGTATATATATGTTTACATAACCTCTTTAACACACTACTTCTCCGCTGCGAAGCGCGGGTATTTTGCTAGTATTATTCATAAAACTCAAAGTCCTAAAATATCTAATTTCCTCTAATTAATTATCACCATGGAGTTTTATTCTCTCATAGTTAGAGTTGTAAGTGAAACTATACTGAGAGCCAGCAAGATATCAGAAAAAAATAGACATGTTAACTTTAATGTGAGTTATGCAGGCACTTAAGAAAAAAAATGTATTTACACTAACATTTGTGTTACTGTGTCACTATAGGAGAATTTTAAATGCTTGCCTCATAGAAGACGGTACTAAAGCTGACTGTAGCACTGTGACTTCTTAGGCGAGATGCTGTTGCCATTGGGGATCTTTGAAAAGCTGGGCATTATTTTCCATGCTTTGAACCTTAGGTTACCAATGTCTTGTATATATTACTCTTCTGGTTCGTCCTGCTTCCACTTCAAAACCGGTCCCGCTCACAAGCAGCCGACACAGCATTTCTCGATTCCTATTCGTCCTCTTTCAAACCCTTCCCCATGCTGGCCAGATACAATGCCCCGACATGTCACACTGATGTTGCAGCGATTTTCGTCGGAGAAGATGGCGAACCGCCTGCAGAAAGGGACATTTGCATCTATCCCATAGGCAACTCCTGTAAACAGATTTCCACGCTCAATATGAATTGTGATCCTATGGTTTACCCACTTTTATTCCCTTACAGAGACATTGGCTGGCACAAAGATTTAAAACATGTTCCCGATAAAAGAACCGGCAAGCAAATAAGGCTTACTCAATGCCAATTTTACGCGTGCAGATTAGCAATGAGGAATACATTTAGTAATTTGCACTCCAGCGGCAAACTATTCCAACAGTTTGTCGTAGATGCGTATGTTAAAACAGAGGGCGTGCGTCTTAGCTATCTCAGATTATATCCACAAGATCTGCGCGTGGAACAATACAAACGACTATCAGACGCACTGCAAGCAAACGCTGAAAATAACAATGTACATGTAGGCAAACTGATCATATTACAGTCCACATTTCCAGGAAGTCCAAGATACATGCAACAAATATATCAGGATGCCATGGCCATAGTACGTAAATTCGGAAAGCCTGATTTATTTATCACTTTCACATGTAATCCTGCTTGACCGGAAATTCTACATGCACTGTCGGATACCCAAAGACCACAGCACAGACCTGATACCAGTTTTCAGCCACAGTCAGTTGTACGTGGCTTTTTCTACGGTTAGATCTTTCGACTCATTATCTGTCTTCTCCGCCAAAACACCTATGCACAACTGAAGTATTTTTTCTTCTTGATTTCTGAATTCTCTTCTTATCGTTTTGCGTTCCTATTGTTACACCGCTGTATGCTACGGCAGGCGTCGGCTAGTTGTCTTTTATTTTGATTGTAGTCTTATATAAAAGTCTTCTAGAAGTACAGAATCACTTATATGTAATAACACAAAGGTCATCTTATAAGTTCATGCTAAAATGCAGAATGAAAAGGTTCCACGGACAATATGCATTACAGGGAATGTTTTGTTTTCTAGACCACTGTCTAGCTACCTATCTCAAGTTCAACATCCAAGGTCATTTGGTGTTTCCAAGAAGCAATGACTGTTATCTCTCTCTCAGAAGCCATCAATGAGTCCTAAGATAATAATAATAATAAAACATTTAATTTATATAGCGCCTTTCCCATGCTCAAGGTGCTTAGATGGACATAGCAAACCAACATATCCCCATCCTTGGCATCTGTAATCTTTGTGTTTCATCTGTATATCTACTGAACATAGCCATCACACATCTCCATTGTTTTTGATTTGTCTATGCAGCTGTTCCACTATTACCTTATGGTTTTTATGGTCAACAGCTTCTGGTCTGTGCAGACTGCAGCAACTTTCATGGGGCAATTCAAAAACTGCCTGAAGTAATAATTCTCTTTCTTATATATGTCCTGTGAAAGATTCTGGTTTCTTGTTAAGATATTCTGACATTCATATATTCCTGTTTTGATCGTTGCTTACTCCTGAAACTGTGTTCTGGTGCATGCTCACATTAGGTCAGATTACACTAAAACACAAGATGAACTACCACAGCTATGCAGCTGACACGCAGCTTAACCTATCTATAGCACATGATGACCTTGATTTCTTGGGGCTCTCTGATCTAATGTCTTACTTGTATGAACATTTGTGAATGCCCAGTGGGGACTGGGTGGTTTTTTTGACCTTAGAACCCTAGCGGATTTAATTTTGTCATCAGCTCATTTGGAATTTTTTTTCTGTCCTCCCCGTCCATCTGACTTTATCATCAAATTTATATTTATGGATTTAAAAAAATTATACAATATATATAAGAATCTATCCTTCTACTGATTAAACATGTAGTTTATGTAAGTCTGTATGAGTTTGTTTTTATTCATTACTATTCTTATCTAATTTTATTTTGTTTTTATTTTCCTGCAACTATTTTTTTGACATCTTGTACAGCACTTTGAGCTACATGTTGTAAGGTTTCTAAACTCATTTGGGACTACCCCCAACAGGACGACTCGCTGAAGCACATCACAAAGCATGATTGCCGTGTCTGTGAAATACAGTTTATCAGTTGCCGGGGCAACCGTGGGCTCCCAAAACGGAAGCGGCTCGCAGATAAAGCAGATCCAAGTCGATCTCGGTCGCACTATAAGCGCTTGCCGTCGATGGGTGATGCAAGAAACATTATAAATGCAGGGAAGAGGATTACTTGGCCTCTAACCTGGCCACGACCATGCCTGACTGCTGTGACAGTGTATAGGAGAGTGATAGATCCTGCTACAGTAAATAACCATGCTGTTCCTGTTTCAAGCTGAATAAAGCTGGATTTGCTAAAGTACAGAGACTCAGCCTCATGTTTTGGGGTGCAAGATAGGGATTCATACTCAACCTCAACTCAAACACATTACTTTAACATGGCCTTCTCATAACTTCACTGTAATTTAAATCCTGATACTCTGTATATCCAATTCATTATAATAATTATTCATTCAAAATCTGTACTAACCCCTACTCTCTCTTCTGTTTCCTTTTCCGGTGTCTTTTTGGTGGTGCCACCACCATCTACCCAAAGCACCATGATGTTCCAACAATGATGGATGGATTAAAAGCCAGAAGTCTGTATGACCATCAGCATCAAGTGACTCCGTGAGAACCCTAACTACAAAGAGGACTATTTCATTTATGTTAGGTAGAATGCCCAGAGGGAACTGGGTGGTCTCATGGCCTGGAATCCCTACAGATTTTATTTTTTTCTCCAGCTTTCTGGAGTTTTTTTTTTGTTTTTTCTGTCCACCCTGGCCATCAGACCTTACTACTTTTCTATGTTAACTAATGTTGTCTTATTTTAATTTCTTATTTTGTCTTTTATTTTTCTTTTTTTCATTATCTATCTATCTATCTATCATCTATTATGCAAAGCACTTTGAGCTACTTTTTGTATGAAAATATGCTATATAAATAAATGTTGTTGTCATACATCACAATGTGTATCAAAATGGGCTACAGAAATATATATTGTGGTTGCTTTTGGTTTTTCCTTTGAGAACTCTGTGTGTGTAAAGCATTTCTTGGTACAATCCCTGCTTTGGGTTTTTGACTAAAATGATCTACTGCTTAGGCACCTATGTGACTCAAATAAATAAATAACATCAATCAGGCAGTTACAGAAAGATGTGTTTATTTGGTGTATTTTTGTTAATCTACTTGAATCTGGGGTCTGTTCCAGAAAGAGAGATTATATTATCCTGAACCTCAAAACAAATTCTGGGTTGCTATTGCCTATTTTCACATCAGTGGATAAACCAGTTCCAGAATACCGGATTTCAATCAGCTCACACAATCCCAGATAGGTTGATCCTGATTAATGAGCATTCACTGCCAAATTTTAAATTCCTTATGAGTTGAGTATTGAACCGCTGATCAACCACAGACTACACATCTGAGAAACAGAGGGAACAAAACTCCTGCCAGAAGAGCAAGAGTTGCTAGTGGCAGTGCATAAAGATTATAGGCATATCCGACAAAAGAGGAGCAACACAGCAGCAGCAGCAGCCAAGGAAAGGGAGATGATGAGGAGGAATATCACTGATAAAGTAATGCGTAAAACAGTTCATCAGTGAAATCCATGTGTTTATGCATTAAATGGTTGCATTGTGCAAGGCACCCTTGATAATATTACTTTACTTAAAATGCAATATGCCCTCAAGTAAGTATTGTATTCCATTTTTGTAATATCAGTAGTAGCAAAAATGTCATAGACCCAATGACATTATGTGTTCACCATATACTATATAGAGTTATTCCAGTCATTACTGCAAGAATGATGAACATTATCCTGCCTGCTCTGATCATTCTATTATCCAGTAATTACATGCTAAAGGAAACTAAAAGTTAATTTCTGTCAAATAGAAATCTGCAATGGAAGAATCACAGTGCCTACTCTTTGAATGGTAACCTACCCTGTTCAAATATGAGACCCTATATATTTGACCTTAACGTTTGTAAAGTAATTATGTATGTGGCATCTCATATTATTTTAAGAATGGATAAGAGGACACATTGATATTTGTGCTGAGTATCAATGCAGAAGTAATATTGTTGCCTTATTCCATTACAGAACCCCAAATAGAAATTGCACTAATAAACATATTGGGGACATGTCTCTGCCGAAGAGGAGAGTCTTTGGAGGAGTTTCTTTAATAGGTGAGGGACTCCATAGTAGGGCTGAAAATAGGTAGCTTGTTCCATCAGCCAGTCTATTATCAGTTACTGTATTATTGTTCAAAAATGTCTCAATTGTTGATGGTGGTTATTTATTTCCGTCTCAAAAAGACAGCTTGTGTGCTTATGAGTTTGTGAGCAGATGCTGCTTCAAAGATAGGCACACTTTTGCCATTGTTTTCCCAATATGTGTTGTATATTAGATATTGTGAAGATAACTGCCCTTTACAAAAAAGAAAAAAAAGGCAGGAAATGTCCACATTTGCATTAGTGTCAGCTAAAACACATGATGTGTGCCACTGAAGTTGTCATGTTTTAGAAGATTACTCATATATATTAATGTCTCAGTTGTAAAACAGTAACATTTATGCAGACTGTCCTCTATGTATGCCAGAAGGTCTAATCATGTTCTGATTACGTTTTTCCTGGCAGAATTTGGTGAAGGACGTATGCTTCTGTGTTGATTGTTCATTCAAGAAGGGCATGGAATTTTCCACATTTCATTGACTGTTTTCTACTTCTTAAATAGTACAGCTGGGAAAAGCATTGCTGACAGGACATTTATGGACTTTAATTTTATGATTTGATGCTCTGTTCCTTAATTATTGAAACTGCAAAGCGTTAAATCTTCATGTTAAACTCTGTGTTTTTCAGGTTAGTTTCAAAGGATTGGCTGCCCCAGTAACTGAGACGAATTTCTTAAGATCTTACTTTCTGGAATAGGAAAATCCTGATCCTGTTCCAAAAAGCAGGATTACCAAATTATCTGCAACTTTGGCATCACAGATCAAATCATTCTGGCTTAATCTGTTCCAGAAATGCAGGTTTGGCCCAGTCCAGGCTTTCTGTAATGAAATTAGCCCAATTTCTATGAATCTCAATTTATTTTGACTGAATTTCACACTAATCCTGCTTTCTGGAACAGACTCCTGGACTTTGACTATTCATTAACACCATGACTCAGGTAGAGAACAATCTACCTTTTGCCTGGACTGTGGGACCCTGTCATTTGGTTTTATCTAGTTATAGTTTTTGTTTAATTTAGTTTCACAATATTTAAAGAATTAGAATGTTCTGAATGTTTGTGTTCTGAATGGTTGAATGGCTGGTTGATGGCAGTTTGTGTTCTTGAGAATAACATGTGAAGAGAAGTAATGTTATTCCTTTTTGATATTGATTTTTCAAGTGAGCCTTTTTAATCCATTACTGAATTCTATGGATTGTTGACTTTTTGTTGCTTACAAGAGACAGGCCATGCAAGAGCCACTACTGTGTATTCAGCCAGTTAAACCAATAATACTGTATAAAACATTTTGCACAGTGAAGGGTGGTTTTCTTTCTGCTTTTAAAAACTCTATAAAATGTCTCTTGTGTTTAGTATCTAAATTTAAACACAAATGTGTTTGTAGTTGACAAATGACATTGTTCTTTTCCATGTTAAGAAATATATTTTATTCAAAATAGGAAAATTGAACTCAGCTATGTGCAACGCATAGTAAATTAGCCAGATTTAATAAACTCAATTGTTAATGAAGAAATGAATCTAAAACACTTATTAAATACATTTAAAAGTATTATGAAGTATCCAATAAATAAGAAGAATGTACATTTCCATGGGTGTACAAGATTGAGCATTAACTCATTCAAACAATATAGGGATTTAAGGACAGATGTTATATGGTTGTACATCATAATTCTTAAAATACTGCAACAGTCTTTTAAACCAACTACAGGGTAGAAACAGAATGATTTGAACTGCCAATAAATAATACACTGCAGCTTTTGAAATAAATACATGAATTAACTTTTCTGCACCCTGTATAGTGAAAAACACCTTGATTGTCAAAATATTGCTTATCTGTAAAGGTTAGGTACCTTGAAGAGCAATTCTAAAGGACAGATTATTGCCAAAGATAACACCTAAGCTGCATGCTGATTCAGCAAAACAAATATTCTTTAGGTAAAATTGACTGTATAATGTTACTGCCTTTAAAAATCTCACCAGCTTATAGATTTTACTTTCTCCTTGCTGAAAGACAAGTTATTACCACTTATCCATTCTTTAAACTCACTGAAGCAATTAAATAAGGGCCCACTTTTAAAATGTTGTCTGTTTTGATTGATAGATTCAGTAGAGCATCATCCACATACAAGTGAAACATAATATTATCATTTTCAACTATATTGCCCTCAAGTAAGATATAAAAGACAAAACAGTAACAGTCTCAGTGCTGATTCCTGTGGGGCATTACATCTAAATTGAGAATTACCATTTGCTAAGTAAACTGTGTCACCTGCTAAAACATAATTTTCAAACATCTGCTATAGAATGATGTAGTCAGTAATTTTAAAAACCACACTTAACACAAAAAAAAATTTACAATAGGTGTTACAGACTCCTGCGGTGGGTTGGCACCCTGCCCGGGATTGTTTCCTGCCTTGTGCCCTGTGTTGGCTGGGATTGGCTCCAGCAGACCCCCGTGACCCTGTGTTCGGATTCAGTGGGTTGGAAAATGGATGGATGGATGGATGTTACAGACTCAAATCAGATGTATGTTTTTATTATATTACATAATAATAATAATAATAGCAGGTCACTACTCAAAATTTGGAAAACATGGGCTCAAACCTGCAACCTTTTGCTTATGAGGCTGCAACTCTGCACCAACCAAGCAAACATATTGATTTTCTGTCGATTGATATTTGGACTTGGATTTTAACTCATTGACAGATCATTGAATGATTTTTTTCTTTGGTCACATTCTTAAATAAAAGCACACTTTTTTGTTATACCTTTTGTGAAAGTGTTTATTTGATATTTGGACTTCACTCATTATACACTTCACGTCAGCATTTTGTCAATTATTACTATAACATGAAAACATTTTCTGTTTTAGTTATGTGTTCAACATTTTTATACTCGCATTTCCTGTCATCCAACATTTACCCAGGTTGTTGTAGACATGGAAAACACATGAAATGTAAGTATACCACAGTGATGCAGTGGTAGCTCTGCTGCCTCGCAGTAAGGAGACCCGGGTTCGCTTCCCAGGTTCTCCCTGTGTGGAGTTTGCATGTTCTCCCCGCGTCTGCATGGGTTTCATCCGGGTGCTCCGGTTTCCTCCCACAGTCCAAAGACATGCAGGTTAGGTACATTGGCAATTCTAAATTGTCCCTAGTGTGTGCTTGGTGTGTGTGCCCTGCGGTGGGCTGGCGCCCTGCCCAGGTTTGTTCCTGCCTTGTGCTCTGTGTTGGCTGGGATTGGCTCCAGCTGAACCCTGTGACCCTGTGTTAGGATGTAGTAGGTTGGAAAATGACTGACTGACCAAATACTGGTATATTATTTACCCTAAACAATTCAAGGCACCTCACACCCAGATAAAGAGACTTGAGCTGGGAGAACTTTAGCCATGGGAAAGCAGGCTGCTTGCTACTTGTGCTGATTGACACTTTTGCAAAACGAAGATGCTGATGAAGAGGTGTGAAGGAATTTAAGGTGGCCTGGCATTACAACTTTTAAGTAGGCTTCAGGGATTCTAGTGTAAAGTCCAAGAGCCTTGACTGTTGACTGATTCATTTCATTAACACTTAAACTGCCGCTCATCTTTTTATTAGTTTAACGCTGAGACTCTTTTGTTCTCAATAATGGCCCATCAGCTCGGCATACTTATTCCATACTTATGAAAACCACAGACAGCTTAAAACAGCAAGTGTGGATGTGAAAAAGAATAATTTCTGGACACACAGCTTCTTTTGCCAATATTTTGAAGTAAAATGTTGGCATAGGTTTTCAATTGAAAAAAAATCCCAAAACTTTCTAGAGATGCACTGCTGCTCTGCAAAAACTGCTTCATTATTAATTAGTATTTATTAGTAAAGGAAAATAACACATTTCAGTGAACTGAGAACATATGTCAAATGAAGTAAAACTAATATTTTTCTATATAAATAATAAAAAACAAAATATGAATGTAAACAGCAATGAGCATGATTGAGATATTAATTACTGCCCACATCATCTACACAAATATTTGAAGTATACTATAAGCAGCTCTTGCACACAATATGTTGCTTTTGAATACTATAATATGGCTGTTTCTGCATTTTATTTGTAATTATCCACCTGATCATATGGAGCATTGATAAAGTGTTATGGCAACTCATGACTCCTGTTATCCACAGTATTGTACAACACATACTTTCTCTCTTTGAATAGTAGCTTGTCATGTAATATTATGTAAAAATACGGTCATTGTAGACATTTCTCCCTCTGCCACTGAAAAGTTTAAAGAGTTGCATCATCACAGTCACAAACTGCACATCCCTGGTAATTAAGTGAGATCTTTCTCCTAACAGGAAACAGCATTTAGTATATATTTGTTACTTACATCAGCACCTTTCTCAAATTTGTTGGGTTTTACTTCAATTGTACTGCGTGAGAGTGCATCAGTATTTCATTGGGAATAACGGCTCATCAACAGTTATAACACATAACGCAGTTCTCCTGCACAGTGTGTGTCAAGTATCTAATATAGCATCAAAGGTATAGGTATGCTGCAAGGCACCATCAAGGAAAAAAATTGTGATTAAAGTACATATCTATCGTTAAACCATTGTGCATATATGTAATTCAGTACATGCAACAGAATTTCAATATCTGCAAACATTATCAGGTCTGTGAAAACACTGCAAAGTAAGCCTTCTTCCAGCACTGTGCTCTTCACTCTCAGCTTTCTGCTTCCACAATGTGCCATTTTGTGTATTCTCCTTCCACCATGCCATATTGATGATAAGTGTGTACTTCCTATTCAGCGTTGTGTCAATTTATATTAATTTTCAACTAAATGAAATAACTGGAGTGCCAACATTTCTTTTCTGATTTGTTCATTATATACTTCATTGCTCATAGTGGAACAATTAGTTATTATAAGTGTGCTAAATGTCTGATATAGTGTTAAAATTATCAGTATTCTGTGAGGCACCATTTAGGAATAAAAATAATTGAGTATGCTTCTGTATGTATGTGATTCAGTATATGCACCAGCATTTCAATATACAACAGCTGCACTCAAATCATATGATTTTTTCCCAAACTGGTGCCTCATTTTCAGTCAAGTCTCACATTCCATCAGTCCTTTCATGGTACAATATCAGGTGTGTATCTGCATCTTTATGTAGCACAAGCAAAGAAAACTGTTATTTCTTGCATTTGGATACACTAATGGATCTTTCATGTCTATGAAAACATTGTAAACCAGCTGCCTTTTAGCACTATGCTCTTTACCTGAAGTATGCATCATCCACTTTCTGGCATTTTCTTCTTTTCTGACATGAAAGTGATACTGGCTGTGTACTTCATATTCCAAGATGTGTGAAAACACTGTAATGCCAATTTAAGTGAATTTATATTAGTTTTTTTTTTACCAATTTGAAATAACTGGAGTTCTGACAGTTTTTTGATTTCTTTGTTACTTTTCTCATCACGCCTTGTGAAACCTTGTGTGACCTTTTTCTTTGATTCTTTTTCTAGTTGACCACAGAACAATGAGACAACAATTCAAAATTTGGAAGAAATTTGAATATTATCAATAACCTGTAGGAAAGGATTTGTAAAGGTAAAAAGGATATGGTCCAATGTGGGCCAGATTAGAGACAAGGTTATATAGTTTTGCTTTTTTATATTACTTTTTATTTCTATATTTTTTCTGACGCTTACTTAGAAATTAAGTTTAGTTTTAGTTTTCCTTCATAGTGTATGTTTAGTTTTAATTAAGTTTTTATTTCACAAACACATTTCTATTTCATTTTTATATCTATTAGTTTGAGTAATTATGGTATGGTTAAAGAGCTACTATGGAGTTTAGTTTTGTGTCACAAATCAGACAGAACTGTACACTTAATGGGTTAGGATATGAATTTAAAAGCTTACTACACTACATTGTTTACTATCTGGTTTTGTTATTGTCTGGTAAAAACAAGTATAATTAAAGCCAGATACTGAATATGAACAATTTTATTTAAATTTTAAAAAATTATTTATTTTCTATGTCATTTGTGCTGAACAAATGTGAGCTGATTGTTGGCACTTTTTATCTTTTATAGGCCAGAATGGGCCAATTTGTAATGAAATTTAGGTGAATTTTAAGGTTTGAGGGTTTTTTTTTTTTTTTTTTTACTCTTAATGTCTACTGCACACAATATATCCTGCTCCAAGACAATGTGCTTTTAATGAATGCCTTCAATACTGCATTCAAAAATCTCCCATGCTGGGCTTTTTATTTTCTACCAGCCATATTGATCTTTGATTCCATCTCAGGCACATTACTTTTTTAAAACAAAAGTGATTGGTCAGAAACAATATGCTGATCTTGTATGACGACTTGGTCAGTCTCTCGATCAATGGCACTTTATTTTCAGAAAGGATTTCTCCTTGTGCCAAGTGGCAGGTGAATTATTGTCAACAAAATGCAGGCACCTGAGAAATAAACTGAAACGTTACTCACTCGTGATTTTTATGTCTGTACAGGAAAGGTTTTGTTGACCAGCACATTCTGATTTCTGGAGTTTTAAATTACATCTTGGTATACAACAAGGGCAAAGAGAGGCATCACAGTAAATCGCTTTCTTTTCCACACGTTTTACGTGCCTGTAGTCGGCTTGCTCTGTCACCGCAAATGCTGTGTGAACAGCCGCCCTCCATCACCAGCCGCCATTCACTGGATGAATATATGCGGGCGGCTCATGGTGGATTTCCTTCTGTTTTAGAGTTAAAAGTTATGTGTTAAAGACTAATGGCAAGAATATTCATTCAAAAATGAAAACTAAAAATATTTTTAGTAAATTATTATTTTATTTCAGTTAGTCTTTCCAGCTACTTTAATAGTTTAGTTTTAGTTTTTCATTTAGGCATTGTTAATTATTTTATTTCAGTTTACGAAAATGTTTTTTAATAACAGTTTTGATTTTAGTTTTCGTTAACTATAATAACCTTGATTAGAGAAACTGTTATTACTTCTGTTTACCAGCATTCAATGGCATTACTTGTGGTGGTAATATGGGGTAATTCATCTAAAAAAAACAAAGTATGACCAATTAATTATATTTTCTGAATAGAGCTTTACAATTAAGACATCTATTTATAAATACAACTAGTGGGGTTCTTGCTGCTGTCCTTTCAAAGCAAGATTTCCTATCGTGAACCTGACTCTTTTGACCTGATTTTAAGTTGTTTTTTTCTATCCTGCAGTCCTTTTAACAAACAGTTTGAATTCCTCATGCGACTTACACAAATGCGAAAAAGGTAACAGTGAAGTTACAGAAAAGTAAAAACACATAGGTACATGTGACTGCTACAACATAACTATGATGGCGATTTCTTGTGCCACCACATAACTTTGTACAGAGTGACTTAATAACATGGTGGTCATTTTAAGCCCTCAAAAACATTGGGAGATTGCCAGCAAACAAATGATGGAAAAAAAGAAAACAAAATATGACAAATAATGCCATCAATCAGCTATAGAATCTGATACAGTTAATTTCTTGACCTTGGAAACTGTAAACATCACTCTGATGACACATGGGGGGTATTTTCCATACGTCGCTTAAATCATCCGAGATCAGATGCCTCATCTTGGATGAGTTAATGCCAGTGAAACTCATCCAGGATAAGTCGGTTTTTCAAATGCAGCCGTGTAGTAGATTAGTTGAGCTGGATCTAATTATCCGAGATGAATGCGCGCGCCCGCGCTGATTGAAGGCCCATATATATTGAGTCTAGAAAACATAATCAGCAAGTCTTTGATAGACTGTAACAAAATGACGAAAGAACGGGCGCATTTTTTTTTCACACAAGCGGAGCAAGACCTTTCGTTCGAAGGACATGAAGAATTTCAAGATTTAATACGCACAAGGGGTAACACTGCAAAAGCAGCCCAAACCAAAAAAGATGGCTGGCAAAAAGTGGCCGACAAATTAAACGCTAAGTAGTGTGCCTTGTATTTACTGAACACAGCGTTTCATTTCCTATGTGTCCGATTAATTATTATTTAATATGTCATAATTCCAGATCAAACGTGAGCACAAGGAGAACACGGGAACAGGTTAAAGTGAAGTACAAGAATATACTTCAAACTGGTAAATATTGGAATATAACTATTTAAAGAATTGTTGACATAAACAATCATATGTAATGTAAAGAACATTAATTTTAAAGTTAATAAGAAGGCAGTCAAGCAAAAAACAGGTGGAGGTCCACACGGTCCAGACCTAACCCCTGCAGAAGAGTTGGCTCTCCAGCAAAATGCCCATCGCCCTGTTTCTGAGGGCATTCCAGGGGGAAGCTCCTCCTCAGAACCAGTGGCAGGATGCAGTGGTCACTTCATTTCAGGTAAAGGATGGTCATTGCATATATTTGTCCTCAATATGTGCCATAGGTAGGTTCCATATAGCCCTCTTTTTTTGTTGGGTCAGTTGCAGGGAATGTCATATCCCTGAACCTGTGTCTGACCATCGAGATATTGACAAAGGTCAAATATTTGATGAAGACACTGTGTCTGATTATTCATCAGGAGGAGAGGTACATTTTCCAAATAATGTTTGATCAAACTCCACTCTGATCAATCCCATATGTCCCAATCACATTTGGAAATCCTGGGTAATGAGAATGTTAGGCTGATTGTGAGATTCTTTATGGAACTGTGGGTGTTTTTACCTGTGTATTACCTACCTGCAATGGCATGAAATGCCTCTTTTGTCTGTACATGCAGGTGTCCAGGAAACACTTTGAAAACCTGAAGGAAATATTTCAGAGCCAAACAGACTTTACAAATTGCCTGGCAAACTGCACTTTTAGGTAGATTTTCCGCATCACCTACAGTATATAAAAACGTGCCGCTTGCAAAAAACCTCAAAGCAATGCATACTGTCTGTGTGGTTGTGAGAGCCCAACTTCGCTGAGTTTGACTTCGAATATAAGGTCCTAATACATTTTTGAAGTACAATATTCCCCCTCGTCTACAGCGGTATTTTTCGAAAAAAATTCCCTCCGGGAGCAATAAAGGATCTTGCCAATCACGCAAACCCCTCTCTATATGAAATTCTCTTCTTATAATTTGCATACCGATATCAATTGGTCGCTCATTCATGAACGGCGAAGTCATGACTGAATGAATTCCACGCGTGGACACTGATTAAGTGTGCGAGCTAATCCTTGTTTACATCGAACAAACCTGCTCCGAGCAAGTTTGAGGATTAGGATGTGTTGCTATGACAACACTTCCAGCAAGAGTTTCAAAAAACCGACAGATCCAGGATCACGCCAAATCGTCCAAAATTACATCCGGCTAAACGAGTAATCCACGTACAAAAAATACTCCCGTGATCTCTAGTTTATTGCTACAGTTTTCACAAATGAGGGCAACAAATACTATACTAAAAATGAATAAGTGTTGGTCCTGCTTTCATTTACTGATTTGGAATACAATTCCAAAAAATTAGTATACTAATTTGGTCATAATTTAGTAGTTCCTGATCTTTGCTGTAGTTTTTGACATACTAATTTAAAATCAAGTGTGCAATTATTAATCCTTTCCACATTCTATGGGTTCTAGCTACTTTTATTTCCAGAGGATCCTTTAATAATAGAATAAGAACACAAAAAAACACAAAAATGTCTAGGTGCTTCACAGAATATAATAAAGATACTTAAAGTATAAATAGAATAATACAATTCATACAATGAGCGTATATCACTATAATTTACCAAAAGCACATCAAAAATAATTTTGTAACTGTTTAGATTTCCCTTAAAACCTGCCAACGTTGTGAAAACCATAACAGAATGAAGAAGCTTGCTCCAGAGCTCAAGGCCAATAAAACGCAATGCATTACCACACATTGTGCATAACAAAAATGTTGTCAGCTTTGATTGTTAGATTCAGCAGAGTGTCATCCCCATGCAAGTGAAACATAATTTTATCATTTTCAACTATATTGCCCACAAGTAAGATATACAAGAAAAAACAATAAAAGTTTTGGCTGATGGATATTTTCACAGACATCTTCACATTTCCCAGAAACAGGCAGGCATCCCCAAGTGCTTCAAAATCACCGCCATCATACCTGTGCTGAAGAAGTCTTCTGTCCCTTTCCTCAATGACTATCGCCCTAGCAATGGCGCACAGACCGGTAATCGTGCAGGGCTTTGTGAGGCTAGTATTGGCCTACCTGATAGCCGGATCTCCCACATTAGATGACCCTCTCCAGTTTGTCTATTGCCCAAATCACTCCACTGAGAATGCCATATCTTCTACTATCCACTTGGTCTTGTTCCACCAGGACAAAAATACTTATGCTAGAATGCTTTGCATAGACTTCAGTTCAGCACTGAACACCATCATCTTTCAGAAACTCATAGGGAATCTGAGTCAGGTAGGCTACCATACTTCCCTTTGTACCTAGATTATGGACGTCCTTAAACAGAAACCCCAGACAGTCCACAGCAGCAACACAATCTCCAGAACCAACATTCTGGGCACTGGCAACCCTCTAGGGCTGTGTACACAAACCATCTCTGTTCACTCTGCTGACTCAAGAATGTTCGGCTGCCGACAGCTCAAATACCATCACTAAGTTTGTTGACGACACAGTAGTGATGGGTCTCATCAGTGATGGGTCTCATCAGTAATGGGTATGAATCAGCTTACAGACTCGAGATATGGTGACTGATGGTCTGGCACAAATATAATGTAGATAAGATAAAAGAGAAAATTGTTGATTTCCAGATGGCCCATGCTGCCCATACCCCACTGCACATCAAGGTCTCTGTGGAGGAATTAGTCAAAAGCACCTATTTCTTGGTGAGCACCTGGCAGCTAAGCTGTCCTAGACAACTAATATCACCTCCCATGCCAAGAAGGTAAGACAGATCTCCATTTCCTTTGGCAGTTGAGGAAAACAAGCCTACCTCCTCTCATTCTCATCACATTCTACAGGTTGCCATTGAGGGCATTCTGACTGTAAAGTCCTACAACAGGACTACAGGGACCTCTTAACCATGCATTAAAGACATATTTATCTAACCTTGTATTAGCAAAGCCCAAAGCATTGTAAAAGACTGCTCTGCTCCCACCCTTTCCACAGTCTCTTTGTTCTAATTTTATCTTGCAGAAGGTATTGTCACATTCAACACAGTTCTGCCAGGTTCTGCAATATCTTCTATTCCTTGGCTGTCCAGACTCTAATCTCTGTGCTGCCTCCTCCCCGCTTTCAGATCTGTACCTAGTAGTCTATTTACATACAGTATATCTGCACCTCCATCCATCCATCCATTTCCCAACCCGCTGAATCCAAACACAGGGTCACAGGGGTCTGCTGGAGCCAATCCCAGCCAACACAGGGCACAAGGCAGGAACCAATCCCGGGCAGGGTGCCAACCCACCACAGGACACACACAAACACACCCACACACCAAGCACACACTAGGGCCAATCTAGAATCGCCAATCCACCTAACCTGCATGTCTTTGGACTATGGGAGGAAACCGGAGCGCCCGGAGGAAACCCACGCAGACACGGGGAGAACATGCAAACTCCACGCAGGGAGGACCCGGGAAGCGAACCCAGGTCCCCAGGTCTCCCAACTGCGAGGCAGCAGCACTACCCACTGCGCCACCATGCCGCATCTGCACCTCCTGTTGTCTCTATTATTAGGTGTTCTTATTATTAAATTATTTATTATTATTAATTATGTATTACTATCAAGTTGGCAAGTTTTGTTGGGCTGAATCAGAGCCGGTCAATCCTTTAGGCGACATTGATGTCTGCCTAGGGTGCCGTCATCTGATGGGTGTCATTTATGAAAGTTAAGTGGCACATGCTCTGGACACCGAGGGAACCCCACCCCACTCCCCGAGTCACAGAAGTATGATAATAATATCCGTGATATGTTCACTAAGGGGTGCGATTTGTGTTTCTGAAGGTGGGTGCACTTCGGACACTGTGGGGGACCATGAGTGAGTGCTGTTACCTCCGGGTGCCGTTTTTGAAAGTAAAACTGCACACAATCCATTTGATACCTTGATAAAAGTGTCTGCTTATACATCAAAGTGAATATTAAAACAATCCATTACAAAAACTTTATTAAAGTTAATCACAAAGGCTTGTGAGAATTTTCTGAATTCAATCACAGAAGTGGTGCCATTTGTGTTTCTGAAGGTGCACCACGATATATATGCACTATAGGGTGCTGTTATTGCTATTAAATGGGTCCAAGTTCTGAAAACCGATGGGGACCGCCCGCCCCCCCCTAGAGGTTGCTGAAGTCTATTAGTATCAACAACCTGCTATGGACAACAAGGGGCAACATCCCCCCTTAGGGCTCCAAATAAGCTTTGACCGGTACTGCCTGTTCTACTGTCTGCTTTTTAAAGAAAACAAATGATATTTCAGTGCACAATTTTACCCAGGGTCAGAAAATAGATCAATAATAAAACTGAAACATGTACTGACCCATAAGGAGCACCAGAAGTAACTAGTCAGGATTTGAATTTGTGTCTCCCAATACTGGCATATTCTTTCTATCCAGTAAAATACTAATAAACCATAAAGAATTCAATGTCTCTCAAACTTGGCAAGCAAATGCCATTGTCAATACCATTACAAGCAACCTTTAGTTCAAGTAAAAGAATATTTCATGGTCCTGTGTATAGTACCATACAAAAATAATTACTAATCCTGACCATGAAGTATTATACTGTATGTTACACTTGTTTTAATGTCTCTGCTGGGGTTGTTACTCACAATTTCAGCAGGTTTACTCTGTGAGATGACATGGCAAGGATGTAAATTACAGAAGTTTTAATTAGAAGCAGCAAGTTCTGCCATACAACTAAAAGACCTCCAGCAGTCAGCTGTGATGGACCTTGTTGCACAACAGAGAGAATCTCTCTCACCTTTGCTACAAATGCATAGGCAGTTACAATATTTTAAAGACAAGTTTGTGGTGTAGCGGGTCCACAGCTCAAGTCAAAAAGGCCACTTTTTAAATAAATAGTTGCCACACTCGCGGCTTAGTGAGGGGGCATGTAGTGTGGCCGGAGCAGGTTTCCGGGTGAATTCGTGATGCAGGCAGTCCTCGCTTAAGTGCACAGGTGAGGAGTTGTCCGCATCCGTAACTGATCCCGGGAGCTGCTAATTGCCACACCTGATCCACGTCTTTGTGATAAATAATATAAGCGCGAGGCAGCTAGGGGGGAGGAGAAAAGCAAAAAAAGACGAACAGAGGTTACAGGAGAAGAAGAAGGCAGGAAGCAGGGAGGAGAAAGCCGGTGCGTGAATGAGCGAAGGTGCAGCTGAGCAGTGAGCCTGGGTGTTTGGCTGACACCCTGGGAGCAGTCGGTAGTGGTCGCTCCTGCTGAGCATTAGTGAGGAGCAGGAGTGACCGGAAGGAGGATGGCTCTCTACATAAGGCCGAGAAGGCAGCGGGAGTCGGGACTTGGGAAGTGAAATCCCCAGCATGAGCAACCTGGTTGCTAGGGAGCGCAAGTCACAGTCTGGTGAAGCCTACCAGAGCCAGGGATCGGAAAGGCGAACAGACCAGCAGTAGAAGGCAGAAGGAATGTCAGCAGCAGGTAGGGTGGCTCCCCTGGTCCATAGCCTGGACAGGAGAAGCAGGGGAGTCACCAGTAGAATGGCACCGGGATCTGTTTTTAAGGACTGCTTCCAGCCATTGTTTTAACCTCGTTTTTTTTTTAAAGGATTTTTTTCTATTGTGTTTTTAACCTCCACCGTTCACTTGTTTTTATGGGATTATTTATTTGAAGATTTGAGACACTGCACTATTTACTTGGACACTTCGATTTTTGTTGTTTTTAATAAAAGCACTTTGCACTTTTGCACCATCCTCTTTGCTTCATTGTTGTACCTCACTGTGCAGCTCATCGATGACATTACCGATGATGTCGGGTTCAGAGCTCCCAGAAGCAAGATGGGAGCATGGAGCGGAACCTGCATCGTCACAAAGTTATAATACTATGTGAGCTAATCAATATTGTTTTCAAGAATAAGATTAGAGTTCTTCAAAATATCAACACATTTTGATGTAGTGTTGCAATCTAGACGTTTAGCTGTTAGTTTTAAGCCAGTGCATTTATTGTTAGGGTCAGGAGCAAATGTAGCTAAGTAATGGTCTGACAGACATAATAATTACAATATGAATATCAACACCATGATTACCAGTTATATGTAACATATGGTTAGAGGAGTGTGTGGGACATTTTACCTCTTGCCAAAAGCCTACCAAGTTCAGTAGGAACAGAAAATGTTTGTTGAATGTATCAATACATATATCAAATACATCCAACTGAATATTAAAACATCCCATTACAACAACTTTATCACAGTTCATCACAAAGTCTCATGAGAATTTCCTAAATTCAGTCATGAATAAGGAGAATGGCCCAGAATGTTTATACATAAATACAGCAATTGTGCTTGATTTTGTTTTACTATCCGAGTATTATAAAGTATGCAGAATCATTTAAAGTGTTTAAAGTGATGTGCAGTTCTTGACAGAAAATCATTTGAATCTTGTCTTCTGATCCAATTTCTTTTATGATAAATGGAAGATGGCAAATACATCCAGAATAAGTAAAAAGACATATGAAATTGTAAATTATGTTGTTAATCACAATTGTTTTATCTCCTTGCTAATAAATGTTTAACAAATAACATCTTAAAATTCAGTGTTGTTTAGGGTCTGCTTTTTACGTTAATTCTTTTTATATATTGCAAGTTATTAATCATGACATCCATGGTAGAGGATGCACTTTGAATTCTAGAATGAATTATGACCTCTATAAGTTGACCATCATTTTTTTATTTAAAGTTGATTTTGAGTCAATCATGGAAGTCAAATTAAGAGATATCCGTATATAGATATTTTGGGGGCCAGCCAGCGTAGAACTATAGGCAGGATAAAATGCTTCTTGTAATTTAAAATTACAGAGTAGGTGGTGCCCCAGTTAGTCTGCCTAATAATTTTTATTCCATATTTTTCATGTGTACTTGAGGCAGAAAGTTTTTCTATGCCTAAATTGTTTTGGAAAATGCATTTCTACTTGTATCTAAAATGTAAAAATCTGTTTCTGAAGAGGGAGCAGGTCGTATTGCTGCCCCATTCCTTCCTAGTAAAATAATTCCCAAATAATTTTTGTTTGCATTTGAATTTTTTTTGTTTTTCTTTTACATCTTTAAGTAACTGCAGTGGGAAGAACACATTTTTTTTCCCTTAATAAAAAGTGTTGCACTATGCTAAGCCAGCCTGCACCTTTTATGAAAAATTAGATTGTGTAGTAAAGTGTGTGGAAATACTTATTTTTATTTCATGTTACCATAAAAATATGTGCCCACATGTAAGGTAAAAAGTCCAACATAAAGAATCAAGTGTAAATTATTTTTTTCCTTCAAAGAAAGCTTCAGAAATAGACCTGTGAGTTATAAAATTGCTCAGCCCAGCAACTATTCTCATGCTTGTTTGTAATCAGTCAAATCAGATATACTAAATGAATAATAACACACTCATTTATTCATAAAGTATTATTTATGTATCTATCTATTATTATTTTCACTGTTGTTTTTTCAAATGTATAAAATTGGTTGACTCTTTGGACAGCGTTTTAAGAATCTTGGCAGAACACAAGCGACCGCAAGCCAAATGATTAAAAATCAAAGCCAGGAAATTAATTAATTGAAGAGCAGGCACAACAGTGTTGCCCATGAACAAAACAGAAACCTAAAAGGGTGACATGGTGATATCACAAAAATGATCATCAATAAAAATAAACGCAACACATGCCAAAGTAGCACAAATGACTGTTATAACTAAAAACTCAAATGCATGTAGGGAAAAATTTCAAAATCACAACAAGAACTGCCATGGTTTAGGTCAACTTCACAGTAGAATATGATACAGCCATTTATCTGCTCAACTTTTTTTTACCAGTAACACAGTAATTAACCCCACTGCCTCAGAGTTTGTGAAGAGTGGGTCGTAATCTCGGTCTGAAACGATTTCTGTTTGGAGTTTCCAAGTTGTTCCTGCATTTGTGTCAGCCCTAATGCCACATACACTACCCAAAACATTTAAGGAATGCTCAACCCAAAAATGATAAAAGTAATATTTTTTTCATATGTTGGGTACCCTATGTAGTTTATGGTGATATGTTAGAAAAACAAGTAATCTCATGTTTTTGTGAAGAACAGAGACAACAATGTTTCTGACAGAACAGGAGCCTATGGTGACAAACACTGGACAACAGCAAAACCAATGAAAAAATGGATCAGGCCTTCAATTGAGAAGTGCAACCCTGCATAAAGGGGCTTCATATTTTTGGACTATGTTTGTTTTTCAGATACTTTTATATACTTATATTTCAGCACAAAATGCATATGTTTTGCAGGTTGTGCACATACAACAGAGTGACTTGAGTAGATTATGCAAGAGATTTTGTCATGCATATTATTGCTATTGTTTACCGTTGTCTAGTGCTGGACTCCAAAAGCTCTTGTTCTATCAGAAATATTGTAATTCTTGTTCTCCATTAAAAAAAAATCTGATTCATATTTTTCCTTCTCCATTACTACCTGGTTTAAGTAACACATCAAAAATCAAAAAAGTTAATTTTTGTGTGGAGCTTTCCTTTAAAAACTGAATTACTAATTTTTCCATTTGGTGGATTTTTCTTCACTTGCACTTAAGTTTGTTTTTATTCCTAATATAAGCATTAAATAATACTATGTACAACTAGGAAAAATAGCTGAGTTGTTCTCTTATCAGTTTTTTTTCTTTTCAGTTTTTAGATAACATGTCTCTAAGCCACTAAAAAACAGGAAACTAAATAATAACTATAATATTGGGCTTATAAATTATGAATTTTATAGATAGATAGATAGACAGATAGATAGATAGATACTTTATTAATCCCAAGGGGAAATTCACATTCTCCAGCAGCAGCATGTGAATTTCCCCTTGGGATTAATAAAGTATCTATCTATCTATCTATCTATCTATCTATCTATCTATCTATCTATCTATCTATCTATCTATCTATCTATCTATCTATCTATCTATCTATCTATCTATCTATCTATCTATAAAATGTTTCAGCACCGCTTGATTCTGTATACAGTACTCAAAATGGGCACCTGCATATTTTGACTCACTAATAATTATACAAATCCTACAGTGCTTTAAAAAAAGCAAAGCAATAAATTTGAAAATTGTAAAAGAAGAACACATGGACACTGAAACATCACATACAACTCACATGACAATGCACTAGCCCATCTTCTCTCTATCTTATGTCACGGCATTGTGGCTGTGTTGGATCCCAAAAGTCAATTCAATTTTGCAAGCTGGTCAATAGAATATGAAATATGAGAGAAACAGCAAAATGCAAGAAGCAGGGCACAAGCTGCATTCAGCTAGCTGACAAACCTGACAGCTCCATTAGACTGAGCAGAGAATAATTAAAGTCTGTTGGGTGTAACCCTATAAACAGCTATAAAGGGATGCAAATCTGCTGATGCAGTACATCAAGAGGGACCAAAGAGATTAAAATGCCAATCCAAGAAGTTTTCAGACAGGAGCAGAGTTTTAAAAAATCCAAGGGGAAGATAGCTTGCTATTGTTGGTACAGTTTTGGCATTTCCAATGTGGGATTATTTCTAATAGAGGAGAGGTGTATTAAATTAGCAAAAAATTAATTTTACAAGCATTGCAGTAAGATTGTCTATTACTATTACTTCAAGTTCAAAGGTAAGAAGTAAGATGAACCAATATTTAATTATGTGCTTTGGTTAAGATTTAGCACAAAATTGCAAATGTGAAAATAATTTGGATCAGGTACTTAAAGGTACCTTAGTGTCTGGTTTAAAAGGCAACTAAATTCACAAAATATTATTCTCTGAAAGAAAAGTATTGAAGGTGTCTGTGTCTATGAGAAAGGCAGGGACATGAGAGAAAGGCACAAATATAAGAGGAGTAAAGGTTATCTTTAAAATATACAGCAGAAATGTTTTTTTTGTGTAATTTGCAGTCTATTGTTAAACTACACATGCAAATTGCAGACTTTGCTGGCTTCAAAACATTAAAAAAGAAGGAGAGAAAAATATTATATAAAAAGAGAGGAGAGCATTCCAGAAGAAGTCTACATTTGTATGATTTCATAGTCCATCCATCCATCCATCCTCTTCCGCTTATCCGAGGTCGGGTCGCGGGGGGCAGCAGCTTGAGCAGAGATACCCAGACTTCCCTCTCCCCGGCCACTTCTTCTAGCTCTTCCGGGAGAATCCCAAGGCGTTCCCAGGCCATCTGAGAGACATAGTCCCTCCAGCGTGTCCTGGGTCTTCCCCGGGGCCTCCTCCCGGTTAGACATGCCCAGAACACCTCACCAGGGAGGCGTCCAGGAGGCATCCTGATCAGATGCCCGAGCCACCTCATCTGACTCCTCTCGATGCGGAGGAGCAGCGGCTATACTCTGAGCCCCTCCCGGATGACTGAGCTTCTCACCCTATCTTTAAGGGAAAGCCCAGACACCCTGCGGAGGAAACTCATTTCAGCCGCTTGTATTCGCGATCTCGTTCTTTCGGTCACTACCCATAGCTCATGACCATAAGTGGTAAATTGAGAGCTTCGCCTTGTGGCTCAGCTCCTTTTTCACCACGACAGACTGATGCAGAGCCCGCATTACTGCGGATGCCGCACAGATCCGCCTGTCGATCTCACGCTCCATTCTTCCCTCACTCGTGAACAAGACCCCGAGATACTTGAACTCCTCCACTTGGGGTAGGATCTCGCTACCAACCCTGAGAGGGCACTCCACCCTTTTCCGGCTGACGACCATGGTCTCGGATTTGGAGGTGCTGATTCCCATCCCAGCCGCTTCACACTCAGCTGCGAACCGATCCAGACAGAGCTGAAGATCACAGCCTGATGAAGCAAACAGGACAACATCATCTGCAAAAAGCAGTGACCCAATCCTGAGTCCACCAAACCGGACCCCCTCAACGCCCTGGCTGTGCCTAGAAATTCTGTCCATAAAAGTTATGAACAGAATCGGTGACAATGGGCAGCCCTGGCGGAGTCCAACTCTCACTGGAAACGGATTCGACTTACTGCCGGCAATGCGGACCAAGCTCTGGCACCGATCGTACAGGGACCGAACAGCCCTTATCAGGGGGTCCGGTACCCCATACTCTCGGAGTATCCCCCACAGGATTCCCCGAGGGACACGGTCGAATGCCTTTTCCAAGTCTGCAAAACACATGTAGACTGGTTGGGCAAACTCCCATGCATCCTCCAGGACCCTGCTAAGGGTGTAGAGCTGGTCCACTGTTCCGCGACCAGGACGAAAACCACACTGTTCCTCCTGAATCCGAGGCTCGACTATCTGACGGACCCTCCTCTCCAGGACCCCCGAATAGACTTTTCCAGGGAGGCTGAGGAGTGTGATCCCTCTGTAGTTGGAACACACCCTCCAGTCCCCTTTCTTAAAGAGGGGGACCACCACCCTGGTCTGCCAATCCAGAGGCACTGTCCCTGATGTCCATGCAATGTTGCAGAGGCGTGTCAACCAAGACAGTCCTACAACATCCAGAGCCTTGAGGAACTCCGGGCGTATCTCATCCACCCCTGGGGCCCTGCCACCAAGGAGTTTTTTGACCACCTCGGTGACCTCAGTCCCAGAGATGGGGGAGCCCACCTCTGAGTCCCCAGGCTCTGCTTCCTCATTGGAAAGCATGTTAGTGGGATTGAGGAGGTCTTCGAAGTACTCCCCCCACCGACCCACAACGTCCCGAGTCGAGGTCAGCAGCGTACCATCCCCACCATATACAGTGTTGACACTGCACTGCTTCCCCTTCCTGAGATGCCGGATGGTGGACCAGAATCTCCTCGAAGCCATCTGAAAGTCATTCTCCATGGCCTCCCCAAACTCCTCCCATGCCTGAGATTTTGCCTCAGGAACCACCAAAGCCGCATTCCGCTTGGCCTGCCGGTACCTATCAGCTGCCTCCAGTGTTCCACAGGACAAAAGGGTCCTGTAGGACTCCTTCTTCAGCTTCATGGCATCCCTCACCGCCGGTGTCCACCAACGGGTTCGGGGATTGCTGCCACGACAGGCACCGACCACCTTACGGCCACAGCTCCGGTCAGCCGCCTCAACAATAGAAGCACAGAACATGGCCCATTCGGACTCAATGTCCCCCACCTCCCTCGGGATGTGGTCGAAGTTCTGCCGGAGATGGGAGTTGAAGCTACTTCTGACAGGGGGCTCTGCCAGACGTTCCCAGCAGACCCTCACAACACGTTTGGGCTTACTAGGCCTGACCGGCATCCTCCCCCACCATCGAAGCCAACTCACCACCAGGTGGTGATCAGTAGACAGCTCCGCCCCTCTCTTCACCCGAGTGTCCAAGACATATGGCCGCAAGTCCGATGACACGACCACAAAGTCGATCATCGAACTGAGGCTTAGGGTGTCCTGGTGCCAAGTGCACATATGAACACCCCTATGCTTGAACATGGTGTTCGTTATGGACAATCCGTGACGAGCACAGAAGTCCAATAACAAAACACCACTCGGGTTCAGATCGGGGGGGCCATTCCTCCCAATCACGCCCTTCCAGGTCTCATTGTCATTGCCCACGTGAGCATTGGAGTCTCCCAGCAGTATGAGGGAGTCCCCAGAAGGTATGCCAATAGTACATAAAGTTAATTAAATAGTATTGTCATAGTTAATATGAATAGTAATAAAAATGAGGTGGTAAAATGAGATATGACACAAAGTGCACATATAAGCAATATTTTCTATAAACAAATGCTATATAATATTGAATTTAGTTACTACTTATGTTTTATTTTTGGTGTATGGTGTTTATTTATTTATCTATTGTGGGTTTAAACACACATTATATTTTTGGTCCCCTTTTGGTATCCATTTTGGCGTATGTAATCTTCCTAACTAACTGGTGCCTCAGAAGACATTATTAATTGTGCACATGTCTGTAATGATTCTGTAACATGTTGCTGACAATTTATGACATTTCTTAAAATTCTGATTTTGTAGTAAGAAAGGTTATACTAGAAAGTTGATTCAGTTCATCTGAACATAGTTATTTTCCAGGGAGATAATGTATGTTACATCACTCATCCAAGTGACTTCCTCACTGAACTGAATCAACTTTCTAGAATCTCCTTACCTGGATTATTGAGCATGCATTGAGACAACAAAGGTTATAGTTTTTGATCAGAAAGTAAGTACTATAAACTGAGTAATGGCCTTATATCGTGATTTTCATGGCCTGAATACATTAGACCAGCTAGGCAGTGTTTTTTTCCATTTATGATGTCCTTAGTTTATTTTATTTTTTTTTTTGATGATTGTAACAGACATTAACTTTTAGTATAGATGCTGATGAGATATTGCATTGCTGCCAGTAGAAATGCAGTTATGTTAAATTAATTCATACAGTTTTGATAGATGAAGGATGAAAGTGAGAAATGAAATCTGACCCAGTGTTATACTCTAGAAACTCAAATGCATCAAACTAATGTAATTTACTCTAGAAATCCATAGAACAGTGGCATGAAGCCATACTCCAGGCTCTATAAAATAGAAGTGAGCAATTGATTAAGATGCAGGGCTGAGACAGCTTATAATGGTCATGTGGACAAAAATTGAGTAAATTAAACAAAGCATCTAAAATTTCTTTGCAGGACACTTCTTTTCATTCAGCAACCCTTTTATTCATCTTTCCCAGCTTACACTGTTTTCTCTTTTTCCACTTTTTCCCTCTCTGAGCCAAAGAAGTCTTCCTGCTTTTAAAGGTTGTGCAAGATAATATAAATGAAGTATAACTGCCCCTAAAGCTAACATATTTCTGACAGTTGATTAGAATGCACAATAAATATTGTTTATCTCGTCACATGACTTTTGATATTTTCCCCAGGAAACTATTTAGTCAGTGCTGCTGAACTACAGTTATCCATTTGTTGCTTCAGAAAGGATAAAAAAATTTCATATTAACATTGTTATTTTTCATCAGAGAAAATTTTATATTCTGTACACCAGCATGGAACTGCACCAAGCAGTCAATGGAGAATAACAAGGATTACTTCTCTTCACCCTCTATGATAATTCCTGCAGCTGTGAAGGGATGGATGGTAAAATCACACACTGGGTAATTTTTAAAAGTGCCACTGTGAAGAAATGAAAGGTGTTAGAAACTCATTCAAAGTTTTCTTTTGTATGTGAACCTTTTAATATTCTCGGCAAGGGTCTTCTCTTTAAGAAGGTTCTCAAAAACTGCACTCAGCCATAAGTCACCTGACTTACAAGATATGGCAAGCATTTCAAAAGAAAGCTGGTGTCAGAAACTCTTCTTGCTGCTTAGATATAAGAACAGAGACTTCAAGTATATGATTCAGCCTTAACCTAAAAGACAAACGTAAGCATCCGTTTTAAAGATAGAAAAGTGGACAGGAATAAAAAAAAGGTTAAAAAGAGCAATTGTGTTTGTAATTTAGTCTTCTATGACCCTTATTTGCTTCCTTTACAGATGAATAAAAAATAATTATGTAAAAATAAATGCAAAAGAACATTAGACTGAGTCATTCCTGTGAGTTATTTCTCATAGCAGTATTAAAACTAATGTGACACGAAAAAGATTTTTCTACAAAGGAAAATGATTACTCATTTTATACAGATTCATCTATTTTTTACAGTAATTAGATGTACTAAAACTAAAAATATTTCCTGCCATGACCTCAAAAAATAAACATAACAAGCATTCCAGATTCCACACACATTCACATGCTTTATGCGAAATGTTCATGAGTTAAAAATGCTGCCCGTGCATCTTTTGCATTGGAATTGAACCAAATAATTGAATAAATAAATCAAAATCACATTGTCAGGAAATTGTAGTACTGTATGGAAATTTTTACTCTTATGTTTATATGGAGAACGAAGGTAAAGCTTTATAGAATAGGAGTCTATAGAGACCAAAACTGTACAACAGCAAGCGGTATCGAAAAACATCAAAGGGAAAACAAAAATCTCACATTATACATGTCACATTATCCATGTGTCACTAATCTAGTCATATGCTCACAACATGTTAAATGTATGCATTTTTTTTGTTAAAATATTTTTAACATTGCAATGTCAATTAACAAGACTCAGGAACAAACACTCAAGTTGGCAGGGGTTGATCTTAGCTCACCATGCTTCTTGCATGGTCAGCCTTACGCCGCTTTCTCCTGGGTTAGTTCCCCAAGAAATCTATGTCCTCACCCCAGACAGCAAAACCAAAAATATTGAATATCAAGAGGCCCTTGGATACAAAAGCTATCAAAATAAATTATTTTCAATACAAATTACATTATTTTAAATTGTTTTAATGATTTTTAAAGTTTGTCCTGTTTCACTACTACATGGGCAGAGCTGCGGAGGACAGCTAGTCAGGATATAATTCCAGGGTAACAGGGACTGGATCATTAGTGTATAGGGGTAATAATATAATACATTTTACAGTGTTTTGGCACAGTGCATTTTCAAAAACTAAAACTGTTAGGTTTAACTTTAATAGGGCAAATTTTATTCCAAAATCAAAACAGGCAAAGGGGGATAATCCTTAAGGTATGGAGTTATTTGAGAAGCAGTGGACTAAGTTTAAAAGCATTGTTCTGCATTCTACATAAGAGTTCCAAAAATTGAGAACATTTTTCTTCACACAGAGGCACAAGCCGTGTGGTTGTTTGCAGTATTTTAGAGACTCTCAAGATTCAACTTGATGTCACTAGGAAGAAATTAGTTGAACAGGATTAATGGACTGAATGTTTGTGTGCCATGCATATTTTTTAATATACAAAATGCTGTTTCTCTGTTTATGTATCAATATTTTGTTTTATGTTTATAATGTAGGGTGGCACGGTGGTGCAGTGGTAGCGCTGCTGCCTCACAGTTAGAAGACCTGGGTTCACTTCCCGGGTCCTCCCTGCGTGGAGTTTGCATTTTCTCCTCGTGTCTGCGTGGGTTTCCTTCGGATGCTCTGGTTTCCTCCCACAGTCCAAAGACATGCAGGTTAGGTGCATTGGCGATCCTAAATTGTGCTGTGTGTGCGCCCTGTGGTGGGCTGGTGCCCTGCCCGGGGTTTGTTTCCTGCCTTGCGCCCTGTGTTGGCTAGGATTGGCTCCAGCAAACCCTGTAGTTAGGATATAGCAGGTTGCATAATGGATGGATGTTTATAATGTATTTCATTTTTTTAATATTTGCAATTATTGTTTTCCACACTATACTTTGCATAATAAGAGTAAATGAATGGAAATGTTATCGTGGTAAATACCTAATGGACTTGACAACTCTCCACAAAATCAAACATAATTTTTGAAAATTTTGGAATATCATTATTATGTTTTTTGAATAGCTAGTGAAAACTGTTATTGGTTGTTTAATAAGGAAAATAAATGACTTGAATAGGAAAGTCAAAGTTATGACTAATTTATCATGGAATACTGAATTCAAATTAAGTTACAGAAATGCCATGTTTCCTTTGCATTTTAAGTAAAAGAGTATAATCAAAAACATTTAATTAAATCTGATTACATCTGTTAGGTACAGACTTTATTACATCAAAATTCTAATTTCACTGATGCTACTTGAAGTTAACAATTAGTTTGCTAAGTTTAATAAAAGTCTGCTAAATAGATTCATTTTATATAAGAGAAAAAAGGTGAAAGTCATTTTAGTGCTAAAAATAAAAAAAAATTGGAAACACAACATCGCAGGTGTTTATCATCAAGTATTATTATTTAGGATTTATTGACATGAATGTGGAAATTCAGAATTCAGTTGGATTATCTGGCTTAGTGAATTGTCTGGGGCTCAGACACTGGTTGGCTTTTGTTTTTGCTCCCTTTGTTATTTCTGTTAACAGAGTTAACTCAAATGCTCAGGATAATTTGTGTGTGTGTTATATCATAAATTATGCGATTTGTTCAGGCATTTCTTTTAGTATTGGATTTATTATACTCTGGTTTATTCTTTCTTTTTTTCTATTGAATGCTTTTTAATATCTTGTGTTTATATGTTTATTGTTTTATTTGTAACATTTTGTTTTAAGCACCTTAAACATGGGAAAGGCATTATATAAATAAAATGTATAATTATTTTTGTTATAATAATAATAATTATAATTATTATTATTACAGTTAATAAACACCTGTTTGTGCATATTCAGTTCAAATGAACTTCATTTACTCAAGTACCAGAGTACTGCATACATTTACTAATGCAATATGGTCGAAGATAAAACCCGTAAAATTCATATGAAATTCAAAGCAAAACAAAGCAATATCATATACAATATCTACAGGTTGTTGCTATTAAATTAGGGTATATGATGAAAAGTAAACTTTTCTTGATGTGGGCTGGCCTTGTCTTAATATGACTAAAATCTAAAACCTAGTGTGCTTTGAATTCATCTTCCATTTGCTAACATGTCATCCAGGCCCTCCTTTACAACAAAGCACCACAGAGAAGGCAAACATCCATGAAAAGGACTTCATGGTAGGTCTAATGTAATGACCACTTCCACACTACCCAATGCTTGGAAAATGGCAGTGACTCCCAGATCTACCACCAGAACTCTGAAAAACAAAATACTTGGCAAGAGACAAAACAAGTGATACAACTACTAAAAAGCGAAATGGACAGCATCACTAGAGACTTTACATACAGTAGAATATTATGGTAAAATAATGTTTTTTTAGTGTTGTATAATTGTGAACACTGACAACATTTTTTCTGCTATTAACAGATGACAACGTCCATGCCACCTCTGTAGTTTTATTCTCTTGAGAATTTTAAGATTACATACAGTATGTTTGTGGTTACCTCATAGACATTAATAAACTGGGACAATACATAGTGTCATGGTGCTTTAAAGTGATCTAGGTGGTAGATTATATACCCTTAAGTTTAAATGTCTAAACCTAATCTTTTTTGTGATGATGAACAGTTCTTTGAACATATAGTAATGTACTCTAATACAGTATATTTGTAATATTATGCACTGTATAGCTCAAGTACTTTAGAATGATTTCTGCCATGCAGATGGCAAGGATTAATATGAATAATCTGTCATTGTCAAATTAGTTTAATTAGGATGATGCAGAAACTCTTTAATTAAACAATGTGGCTGGGTAGTTCTGTGCATATACATGAACTCAGATTCTCTCATCAGATGTACATTAATAAATACTGTATACAGTACATACTACATCCTGTATTTAGAGTATGTACTGTATATATACATACTATAAATATATATATATATATACACACATACACAGTTCCTTCAAAAAGTATTCAGACCCCTTCACATTTTTTCAAACTTTGTTATGTTGCAGACTTGTGCTAAAGTCATATAAATTAATTTTTTCCCTTGTCAAGCAACACTCAGTATTCCAGAATGACAAGGATAAAATAAACTTTTAGGAATTTTAAAAAATGTATTAAAAATAAAAAACTGAAATATCTCATTGACCCAAATATTAAGACACTTTACTTAGTACAGCGTTTCTCAACCTTTAAGTATTTGCAACTCGAGTTTTCATAACGGTTTTAATCACACCCCCCTAACGTTTTTTGAAAGGAGCCCACTATATCAATTTGTTCTTTTTTAATTAATGATATATCATAGATGCATATTTTATTATACCTACTTAACTTTTATCGACATTTATCTAACTCTATATTTATTTTTCGAGTATCAGAATGTAGTTTTAAGTTAATTTGTTTTGGTTTCAATAGATGTATTTTTCATATTTTCGATTCTTGTTTTCTTTTTTACACATCTTCGCGCCCCCCTTTTTGTTACTTCGCATCCCCCTAGGGGGGCCCGCCCCACAGTTTGAGAACCACTGACTTACTACATCATTGAAGCACCTTTCACAGCGATTACAGCGTAGAGTCTTCTGGGTAATGATGCAACAAGCTTTGCAAACTTTGATTTGGAAATTTTATGCCATTCTTCACTACAGATCCTCTCAAGCTGTGTCAGGTTGGATGAAGACCTCGGTGGGCAGCTATTTTCAATTTTCTTCAGAGATGTCCAAATGGGTTGAAATTTACGCTCTGGCTGGGCTACTCAAGAACATTCACCAAGTTGTCTTTGCTTTGTACTTCGGATTGTCCTATGTCAAGGTGAACCTTTGGTTCAGTCTGAGGTTCAGAGTGCTCTGGAGCAGGTTTTCATTAAGAATATTTCTGTACTTTGTTCTGTTCAGCATTCCCTCAAGCCTGACTAGTGTCCCAGTCCCTGCCACTGATAAACAACCCCACAGTGTGATGCTGCTGCCACCATACTTCACTGTTGGAATGGTATTGATAAGCGCTGCGTGGTTTCCTCCAGATTCCTCCAGACAGTTCAATCTTGGTTTCATCAGTCCAGAGAATCTTGTTTCTCATACCCTAACAGTCCTTTAGGTGTCTTTTTTGCAAACTCCAAAAGGGCTTTCGTGTGTTATCTGGCCACGTACCATAAACCCAAGATTGTTGGACTGTTGCAGTGATGGTTGTGCTTCTGGACATTACTCCCATTTCCAGCTCCTCTGTCAAATGCTTTCTCCAGGTCCACAAAGACACAATTCAACTCCTTCTGGCCTTCTCTGTACTTCTCCATCAACACCCTCAGAGCAAACATCGCGTCTGTGGTGCTCTTTCTTGGTATGAAACCATGCTGCTGCTGACTAATCATCACCTCACTTCTTAACCTAGCTTCCACTACTCTTTCTCATAACTTCAAGCTGTGGCTCATCAATTTTATCCCCCTGTAGTTACTACAGTACTGCACATCCCCCTTATTCTATAAATATCGGCACCAGTACACTTCTTCTCCACCCCTCAGGCATCCTGTCAGTTTCCAAGATTCCATTAAATAATCTGATGTGGAAAGCATACTCCCGGACACAGACAGACAGACACCAGAATGTCCAAAACACACTTTATTTTCTTACAGCACCACAATGCTTTCCTCCACCAACTCTTTCTTCTTTCTCTTTCTCTTCTTCTTTCTCTTTTTACCTCCACTCCCCTCTCTCACAAGCTCTGTCTCCTTCCTCCCAACTCCACTGGTCTACTGGAGGGAGGCGGCCCCTTTTATACTGACCCGGATGAGCTCCAGGTGCTCCCCCAATGACACTTCCTGGTGTGGCGGAAGTGTCAAGAGAGCCCCTGGAAGCACTCCGGGTGCCCCTGGGAATTCTTCCGGCAGCACTTCCTGTTGTGGCGGAAGTGCTGCCATCCAGGACTTCATAACCGTCTGGGTGCCCCTTGGCGGTGGCCACGTCCTCCGGTGGGGATAAGCGTCCCAGCTCCGGTCCAGTGGCCCACAAGCAGACCCAGGAGGCTGCCCTCTCGTGGCCCAGGGGAGGTATCGTTCATCTCGGGGACCGTCCATGTGTCCCGGCTGGGTGGGGTCCCCAGCCGTCTGGGACACTGGTTAAAAACTCCATTGCCATCTCTCCTGAACATTTCCATGCTTCCTTTCCATTCTTCATCCTCTTCATAGCTGTCCTTACTTTTTCCTTGCTAATCCATTGCACTTCCTGATTCACTATTTCCACATCATTCAACCTTCTGTCTCTCTTGTTCTCTTCATTCATCAGCCTCTCAAAGTACTCTTTCTATCTCCATGTTTCAGATTATCCATAAAAGCTACCAGCTTTGCTAACTTAGACTCAGCTATGACAAAGATTTCCAAGTTCAGTCCTGTGGTTGCAGGTCTTTGTTCCAGCCAGTTTCCGTGCCATTTTGACTCTGATTAATCTTGTTTTTTTAATTGTAGTTTTCTTTTTGAATTATGATTTTGGATAGTGGTATTACGAGATTTACTGTACATTCATAATACATTTTAAGATATTCTCTGAATCATCCTTAAACACCTCTGCTTTCTTTATATTTTATATTCCTCTGAGAACTCTCATTTTCAAAACATTCAATTAAGTATTGTTCATCACACTTACTTTACTCCCCAAAAGCATTTTCCTATGGGTCTGTCCATGGATCCCTCTTTATTCCTTTTGCCAGGCGAACATCCCAGATATGTTTTGGAAGAACTCTTCAGTCTTAGTTTTCTGGATGTCTATGGTTAAATTTCTTCTAAAGATCTTACACACTAGCATCCCTTTCCCTCCCTAAAGTATATTTTTGCTTGACCTCTCAACTCTCTGTTTTTCTTCTCTCCAGCATTGGATGTTTTGTCTAGGCACACTAGCTGCAAAAGCATCCCTAGCTTCTTCCTGGAAATGTAATGTGTTGGTCTCCTTCCTCAGCTCTCAGCAGTGGTGACCAATGGGTCCTGTGCTTCATATATTATAGAATGGTGTGTTCTGGTGTAAATTTTGTGGAGGCACATGGCTTGTGGGTGCTCATTTTATCTTCTTCTTTCTACCTAAATTTGATCTCAACAGGCCCTGACGTTCAGCCTGTGTTTCCCTGTTAGATTTTGCTAGGGTAGTTTTCTTTTTACCCTTTTAAATAAAATCATATTTTGTGAGTTGATGGTATGGGATGGTGTTTCACTTGTTATTATTGACATCATTGTCTTCTTTTGACTTTTTATTTTATGAGCTACCTCCATCCATCCATCATCCAACCCGCTATATCCTAACTACAAGGTCACGGGGGCTGCTAGAGCCAATCCCAGCCAACACAGGGCGCATGGCAGGAAACAAACCCCGGACAGGGCGCCAGCCCACCGCAGGGCACGCACACACACACCCACACACCAAGCACACACTAGGGACAATTTAGAATCGCCAATGCACCTAACCTGCATGTCTTTGGACTGTGAGAGGAAACCGGAGCACCCATGCAGACATGGGGAGAACATGCAAACTTCACGCAGGGAGGACTCGGAAAGCGAACCCAGGTCCCCTTCCTGCGAGGCAGCAGTGCTACCGACTGCACCACCGTGCCACCCATTTATGAGCTACCTGCTGATGATAATTTTTTGTTATTGCTCATTATTGTTGTTTAATCATTTTCTGTTAAAATTTGATCAAATAAAACAACAAAAAATAGATATTACTCTTTCTTACTGCTTAAAGTTTGTCTTTTTCCTACTGATTTGCATTTTTCTGTGGCTTGTGCTGTCTGAAATGTATTCTAATAGGTAAGATAATTTTTACTTTCTATATAATAAATCAAAGCTTATCATTGTGCCAGTAAGTGGCAATGTGTTGCTAGTTGGCCAAAAATGCATGCAAGAATTTAATTATACTTTGTAGATGACACTCCTACTACTACTACTTCTACTACTGCTGCTGCTCTCTATACAATAATATAACCTCAAGAAAAGAGAGTAGAAATATATTCCTTACTTGTAAAAGTAAATTATTATTTTTTTCAGCTTTTGGGTTTCTTCCATTATTTGTATTATTGGTATATACAACACACATACCATACATATGAAAATCAAATTCAAAATGTTTGTAATATGGATAAAATGAATCCTCTAATGATATATTTAAAACAATGCAGTTTGTGTCCCCTTCCTTTTGCTAAGTTCACAAGAGGTAAAGGCTGCAAAAGAGCAGTAAAATACATGAGTGATTTTTTCATTCTTTGTTTCCTTCCTTCTTTTTATTTACAGAGCAAGATAAATTCCATGCTGGATCTGTAGATTAAAGACAGATAGCAGGCCTCTGTTTCTGTCTCTCTCTAGAGACAGATGATTCATTTTTATTCAGGTGACACAGCTGCCCCTGTCACCTTGGACTGTTAAATTGACAGACCTCTGTCCAATAATTGAGACCCTGGAGGATGAGCTTTGAAAGACTGTGCATTATTTATCAAAATACCACTGCCCATCAGTCCCAGTTTATGTGTAAGTCAAAATCTGTTTTATGCCTATCGTGAAAGATCAACTGTTTAAAAGAAATAATATTTACAGATTATTGCATTGTACTCCATAATGTCTTGTTTCATTGGCATACTGTGCAGTAATAAATAATCTTATAAGAATTTGACATTTTATTTTTTGAGTTCTATTTAGCTTAAGGATCACATCACAATAAGAGAAAAACAAATTCCATCAAAACATAATCAATACAAACATGCCTAAGCAGTAATATTGGGAATAACAAGTCATAACCCACACCCCACCCTATAGTTCAGAGATTTTAATGTAAGTCTATCTGCTTGAATTAAAGGAACAGGATAGTAAGACTACTTACATTATAACCAAAACAGTTCCTTGGATGCACAATAACTTCTTTTTTCCAGTCTGGCAATGAAAAAAGAACAGTGCCATAAGCTAAATATATTCTAATTTCTATGCAAGCAGCATGAAACCTTACACTTGATATTTATTTGAATGGATTCAGAGTGACAAGACAGACATGTGAGGAAGAGACACATAATTTGGATTGACTGCGTAATAGAAGGGGGAAAGTACAGGATTTCAAATTATATTATAGCATGGCATTTGCTGTGACAAAATAATCTATACCAACATTGCTGTTTGTACAAGCCTACCGACAAGATACCTAAACTTTCACCTATCATTGTCATGTAGCCGGCAAATGTAGGTTACCTTTTTTATTCTTTAACAAATACATATTTTTCATCCGGCTTGTTTATGTGGCTCATGCAACGGGAAATCGTTTCACCCAAGGGTAAGAGATATGTTTCACTGTTAGTCACATATCTGATGGAAAGTCAGGAAGACATATAGGAGCTGGAGCTAGGTGGTCACAATGTATCATTACCACAGCAGGGTTTGAGTACCCTGACAGACCTGTGTCCTAGTTTAAATGGGCACAGTATAAATTCAGGTGGCAGTAACTCCTAATAAGTGTTTCAAGTGTTCCTCCTTGTGTTTATTAATTATGTGATTGATTTACATTCCCTACCCTTATCTGTCTTGTTGATGGAATATAAACACAGTTGGCTTTCAGTCTTTCGGTAGCTGAGTAATTAATATACCCATGCAGGGACAAGGTTGAAGTTAAAGGTGTTTTGTAAACAGATGTGAGTAAAGATGACTTCTTTATTAGTAGAAGCCCTTTTTAGGCCTTAATCTGATTTACTGTTCCAATGTGTGAAGCCTGCCACTGTAGAACCTGGAGCAATACAAGAGTCACCCCAAGGCAAACTCAAACACACACATCCACTGTTACTCATTGTATTATCGTGGTATTTCCCTCTACTTACCCTTTACCTAGGGGTAAGTGTACTCATCAGATTCGTTACCGGGTTGGTCTACTGTTGCACCTTAAGATTAACACACACATACATAGATATACACATACACACAGAAACTCAACAGTGCCCTATGAATGACACACACACAACTGGTTAACATCTAACACTTTAAACCATACAAGTGCCTTAAGAATAACACAGCCTGTCACTCTCTCAGCACTTCAAGAGACTTACTTATTATCGGCACGAACAACATACAATGTTTTAAAGATATCACAGACCTAAATATTACTTTTGGTCTCCAAAAATACAACATTCAAGGAGGCTAAGCCTTTGTCTATAGGCCATGTACCAGCCAAGAGTGCCTTACTTTATGTACTGTTCCCTACTTTTGGGTGGAGCTCTCACTCGCAGCCTTAATAAACCTCGCAGCACAGAGGTAATGGCAAATCTCCAGTTGCACCAGGTGCTCAAAGAAATCTACCTTATTACTTCAATCACTACAGACATTAAGACAAAGCACAGAAAGTTAAAAGCAGCATGATATTTATTATAGGAATAATAATACCAGTAGAACAAAGAATAATAGAAAATAGGACTGATAGTAAAGTCTGGATATATATTGTCTTTAGAAAAAGCTTACGAAAAGTAAAGATGACAAGGATGAATGTCGCAGGCGGCTTGTGATCTAGCACTCATAGTTGTTCATTAGATTCTTTTCTGACGATCAGATGGAAGCGGCCGCACGTTGCCAGCACTTTCTTCTGATGTCGCTCTGTTCTCTTCTCCTGATGTCTTCATCTCTTCTTCTTCCTCCCTCCCTTCCTTCCTCACTCTTCAGATGAGGCATATATATTATAAAATTCTACCGGGGGGTTTTACAAGATGTGATTGTTAGATGTTCTGATTGGCTGGCTGTCAATATGATGAATGAATTCACTGTCCGTTTTCCCAAACAATAAAAAATTTTTGTTGCTGCTTAATACCTACTTGCATGTCTTCCTTTCCCAGGCTGTAAACCAATTTAGCTACTTGTTGTCCCAGATGCTCAGGTTATAAACTAATCAATAGCCTTAGGCACCAGCATGTCTTCCTTTCTTTGTTGGAACAGCTGTTTTAAAAGTGAGGTACAACTGGGAAGAGGACATGCTTTGATTTGTCCTGCATGCAGTTCATCTGTTGTCTTGAGCAAAATATAATGCAAATACAGAGCAAAATTTACAGATTTTGTACCCCACAACACTCATGATGGCCTAATTCAGAGTCATACATCAGCCTAGGTTGTTCCCTGCATTTTCTTCATTATCTATCTTTCACTAAATCAAGCTTGAAACAATTGAGGGTGGCTATGCCTTTATACATTTAAAATCTTTAAACTGCTTAAAATACTGTTTTAATGGTCTGTAATTTTACTGAAAATATCAATAGTTTCATACAAAGATACCAAATTTTATTAACTTAATTTCAACTTTTTAGCTGAAATACACTGTTTATGTTTTAAAATTATTTGCTTTTTTTATTTTTCAGTTTTTAGTAACTGAACGGACATTAATCTATGAATGAAAAGATTTTTATTTGTCTTTATTAGTGCAATGGTTTATTTTTTAGCCGTAACTTTAAATTATTTCCTGTCATTTTACCTATGAAATTGACCAGGGAATGGTCCAGAAGTACAGAAAAGCTTATAGCATTTGGTATTCCCACACAATCTCCAATGCCAGTGGGTATAGGAATCACTGGAACAGTGCTAACATTTTCGATGCATGTATTTTGTTATGCATGTATTAAGAAACTAATATCTGTTAACATCTAAATATACAGAACAACTTAATAAAGGTAAATTTAACTAGAAACTTTTATGGTACAGAAACTCTGTATACTTAACTGTAACTAACTGATAAGTGGATGCCAAGGGCAAAGATGAAGCCTTGGTGGGACAGGACAGGTATAACTAGAAAATGGCCGAAGAAAGAGATAGAGAAAACCCCACACTGGTAACAGGAGAACACCTTAGCATGTCAGTAGAGACAGACAAGGTAGACGGGGAGTAGTAAGTTGCAACCCAAGGGCACCAGTTAGGTAAAGATGTGTTTAAGCCACTGGAGGTGCTCCAGGTAAATAGATGATAGCACAATATTATTATATTGAGAAAAGGAAATCTGATATCTGTTGTGATTTTTAGGTGGTAAGGAGTCTTTCAAGGGCCCCTTAAACTAGGGAGTCATAATGCAAGGAGTCCTATGACTGTAGGTAAGATATTTTGATTTGTTCAGTTCTGTTGTGCAGGCGCGATATTGAAGGGTGCTGTAGTTTCAAGTATCTGGACCTACCCCTAAACATGCAGGTGATACAAGGTTTTATGCAGAATGTAATCCCAAGGATGTGAGTGAGGCAAAAACAATTAGCAAGAAGGAGGAGTTCTCAAGGTTCTGGTGAATGAAAAAGAGCAAAAAGAATTTTTGAAGTGTTATGAGAGGTACGAAATTAAGAAAGACATCCCTAATTAGGTAATTAAAACAAACAAATTGCAGTGACAGGTTGACCAAGACAGCAGAATTTGCTTTTTATTTTTATAATTTTGTCTTTGTTTATCCTTTTTGTTGTGTTTTTTTTTTATATAAAACATCTATTATGGTAATTTTGTGGCTTTCCCGAAATTGTCTAGTAATGTCCTATGTTAGGAATCACTGGACCAGTGGAGGTAAGCATATTATCTACATTTCTTAGCCAAGAATAAATGTATAGGAAAGTGTAGCCAAGATTAGGCAACAGAGATGCAAATGGAATTCAAGATAAAAAAATATGATATGTAATTTATTAAGCATGGACACCTGGACAAAGCATAAACAAACTAAAATAGACTGAGTAAGGAATCTTGGCATGCTATAACATGTAACCAGTCATGGGCAAACTCCATAGAGTTTGCTTTGCTGCAAGTTCAGCGTCATCACAGAAATGTTAGCAAACTTTGCCAAACTCCAGGAAATGCATTAAAGTCAATGGGAAAGTAGAAACTGAACTAGGTCTGAGTGGATTATAATGGAGCAATAAACTTTTAGGTCTTCCTAATCACCAGGGCAGAATCTGCAACTGTGCTTGACCAATTATGATGTTCAAATATGTGATCTGAGGTCTAAGGCAGCAGTGGTAACCACTGCACCACCATGCCTCAAACGACAAAAGATGAAGACTAAAGAAATACCACAAACCAGAAACAAAATGCAACTAATGGCCAAAAGTAGCAATAATTAAATAAAATATAGATCATTAAAATTACAGAGTTTCACTCTTGGGACTGCTTCGTTCTGTTTGTTGTGGCTCCAGGCACAGCTAGAATGTATGTTTGGTTTCCGATTTATCTGAGCAGGTACTTTCATCAAGAAGGCCTTATAAATAGTAATAAATGTATTCCACTGCATTCTCTGCATTTGCTACTGGAGGGAGGGCTCCTTTAATTCTTGTTTTGGGATTTTAGCTGGGCACATGGCTCATTTGCATGTGTAATTAGCCATGCAGTGCTCAGGGAAAGACTGTTATACATCCGACAGTAGTCATGATACTCTTATTATGTTCAGCTAATGTACCCCTCAAATGAAAGACTGCAAGTTTTTTGTTTTTAAACACATTAGGGACAAAAATTGGGCAGTATTTCTCAACCTTTGAGGTTTTGAGACACATTCTACTTTTTTAAGTCAATTGTTGACCCACATACAGCAATTGAAGGCTGTTTGGGGTAGAAATAACTGTGAGTGGAAGAGCGGGGTTTCCCCTTGATGAAATAAGTGCAGTTGGAGATGAATGAGGAAAATGTTACGCATCCCTGTCAAGTGCTATACTGCATTTTTTTTTCCTTTTGTGCCTGCAACCCAGCAATGGTCACATCAACAACAATCATACAGTAAGGTTGCATGAAACGTCTGTGCATGGCTGCTACGGCTCTGTGATGTCATGTTGTTCTTGCAAAGCATCAAAGCATATGGTGCTTGAAAAAAATGTGTGCAAAAGCCAGACTCACAGTGATTTTCCCCAATAATATTTGGCAAACATGGTCATATGCGAACATGGCATTATTCGCTGTGAAATTATTTTGGCGAATTTCCACAATCAACAGTTTAAATACTCTGGGAAGTGATTTAAGTGTAAAATCTCTTTCAAAACTTAAAGAGTCATAGTTGTGGCATGCAGAACTTGTAGAGTCAAGAATAAGGAGAAAAGAAGTTAGAAGTAAAATGTGTGAAGAAAATTGAGTAGCACCAAATTTTATAAGGCAAAGAAAGAGGTTGAGAGAAAACGTACTTTCGTGTATAAGAGGTAGCAATATGTTACATGTCTGTATGCTTGAGAACAGAGGGCATTGGTCATGAAGCCTATATAGCTCAGTCAGCAGTGATAAAGTGGCTATAAAAGCTAATTTACATGAGTAAGCCCTGTAATAAAAAAGGTGGCCCACGGACGTTTGAAGGTGAGGGTGAATGGTGCAGGAGCACTGTGTGCTGTGCGGGACTGTGTTGGGGACATAGTGAAAATAAACGTGTGTTTTATAGTTGTGCCAGTGCCTGTCTGATGGTGTTCGGGCTACCTCTCACAGTCACAACAGAAACAGAGACTGTCGACTTGTGAAAAAAATTTGGTTATATCATGATGTCGGCCTCAAAACACAGACGTTTTCGTACCTGGTGACACCATTCCTGCAGTCTCGAACCCAGCAGCTCGGCTTTTGCTTTTGACAGACCAAAATCTCTGACCAAATCGTTCAATTCGGACGGTGTTATCAGATGTGAATCGCCTGATGAGCACGGTTCAAAATCTGGATCAATGTCACTGTCAGTACCCTGCATTGCAGTTTCTTCATCTGGTTCGTCTAAGGTCCAGTCCTCTGATGTTTTCGGAATTGGAAGACTGTCGTCATGTGGCACAGGTCTCATTGCTGAAGGCAGATTAGGATATTGAATTGACTTCTTGGTTTTGGCAGAGAAACCAGACACTTTAGTCAAACAGAAGTAACAGTCCATCACATGGTCTTTCTTTTTCCGCCATATTATCGGAACAGTAAACGGCATCGTTTTTCGATTGCCTCTGAGCCAGGCTCTCAGACTGACAGCACAGGTCGCACAGCAAATGTGAGGTGCCCATTCCTTGTCTTGATCACTAATTTTGCAGCCGAAATACAGATGATAAGCTTTCTTCACAAGAGCAGTCATCCAACGTCTCTGAGGCGCAACTGTATATTCGCCACAGGTATAGCAGAATGTATCGCGGCTGTTACGACATTGACGAGACATATCGCCCGACACCAAAACGTCTATAGCATCAAGCTTACTTACTGTTATATTGCTACAGATACTATACTTTACTATACTGATACTATACATACACACTATCTATATTAACCAAATGAGCAGGATCGGTGTATGCAAGCCACCTTTATAGCATGCTGAGACAGCGTCAAGGTCGTTCAGACCTGCCCAGGCATGCTCAAGATGTCAACTTCCACAGAACAGCGTCCAACCTGGCCTGATCCCATGCCTGGACATGCCCAGGCTGCACAAACCATTGCTGATAAGTCACTTACGGGAGTGAAAATGTTTGTATACAAATATAAGAAAAATCATGACAAAACTGAAAATCTCTGAAACGGTACGTGATGGGTAAATTTTCAGGCATATTTTAAAAATAAGTCTGAAAGTCTAAGCTACACATACACAGCAAATTAACGGGCACCACATTAAAGCAAAGTTTGGGCCAGATAAGGAGGCAAACATACTACCGCATATACAGGATGAAATAGTGATTGAAAAGTTAATAAAGTGGCAGATATAAGACAATATGGCCAACACAGCAGCCACAAAGTTCATGAAAACAAGGGCAGGATGCATCAGACACGTTTCATAAGCGAGACTGCAAGCTCAAATCTAGGCATGCCAGGCTACTAAGGCTTCAAAGCGATGCTTCAGGAAAGAGAGAGGAAAAATCTACGCAACTTTGCTAATCTGAAAATCTCCCAAAATAAAAAAAAAGGTAGCAGAAAGCTTTATCAACATAAAGATATACAGAAAATAATCTGAGGAAGATAAAACAATTAGAGCAAAACATGAAGAAATAAAGAAAATCAGATAGATGCAAGCGGAACAAAACACAAAAGAGTAAGATTAATAAGTCTATAAACTATTAGAAATACATGTTTACATTTCAGAAAAACATAGTCTACCAAGTGGACATATTGTAGCGTCTAATTGCAGCTAAGAGGAAAAAAGGCCTCTTTTAGAACCCCTGAGAGCATTGTGTTAGAATCAGCATTGTTTTTAAAGGTGCTGTGAGGTTGACCAGGACGTCATGTTGAGGGAGGGATAGATTATTCATGATGATCAGCAGTTTAGTCAACATTTTCTGCCCTTACAGGCAGCGTTCTTAATTATCATTTTAAGTCTGATGGCATCTCCCATTCTCATGTAATTGCAAAACATGCTGTACATCTGCATTAAATGGTGCTAATCTCTCTATATATAAAATCCAACATCTGTCTGTCTGTATGTCTTTTACGAGAGAACTACTTAATGGATTTAGATCAGGTTTTTTTCTTTAATTTGCTTGAACATTCTGGGTGATTTTGCGACTTCTGTATCATAGTTTGCTTACAGGATCGATTAATCCACACAAAAAAGAGACAGAGGCTGTGGGCTGTGTATGAGGGGAAGCATGATGTCAGGAGTGGGGAGCCTTGGTGCGTACCTTGCTTTCTCTTAGCTAGTCCACGAGAGAACTAATAAACAGATTTAGATCTTTTTTTCTATAATTCGCTTAACATTACCGAACATTTTGGCTGATTTTGCAACGTCTCTCATCATGCTAAATATCATAGTTCTCTTGCAGGAGCGATATATTCGCTCTATATCCTCAGACAGAGGCTGCGGGATGAGGGGAGGGGGAAGCCTAATGTTGGAAGTGGGGAGCCGGATGGGGCCCTCCTCACTCATGCATCAGCTTCCGTTCGAATTGGTCTACCTCTGGCCATGTTTTGGAGCATACCTTGCCTCCGCTTAGCTAGCAATATATGTTTGGTTGTTGATTTTTAAAGTTTGTCCTGTTTCACTACTACATGGGTGGAGCCGCGGGGGACAACTAGTAGAGTATATACAAAGATATTCCACCCACTAAAATGGACATGAGCAGCATCAGGAAATGTCAGTGGACCTTGATCATTCATTACAAAAGTGGCTTCTGTGTTTGTGGCACAATTTCTGTACAGGTACAACCTCACCTCAAGATTTCATTGGAAGAAGCCCATAATGAATGAAAATTTACTCTTCCTGAAGTCCATTCCCTTGGATTGGCAAATGGTGAGCTTACAGAAAAAGCAAGAGAAGACCAATTCATAAGGATGCTGGAAAAGTTATTAGAAATGACATCCTGTTATATTGAAAGGCAAAGGACATATTTTGGTTGAAGGAAGGACAGATCAATAATAATATTGCTGGAGGTAAAAGCAAAGAAACAGAAACTAAAGCTGCAGGTTCTGATATTTCCCCTATAATCCAATGCAAGATCCATACATTTATTGGTTGTCAAATAAATCACAACCCTGTGAGAGCCAAACTAGAACCATCATTTTTATAGATAGGTGCAACTTTATGGAAGGAGGTAAAGCAAGAGACAAATTCTTTCACAAAATATGCTATCAAATCTGAGTTACACAGTGAAGAACTATCCATAGTAGTATTCCTAGTAGAACTCTTTTAAGTTCTACAACACTGATCCACTTTGCTTTCTGATTAACAACATTTTTGTTCTCTTAGTATTTAGGGGATTTGGTTTTAGTATGGCATTTGAGTACATTGGATTGACATGCACAAAATGACATGAAAGACTTTCTAGAAATTGCTGGATTTAATTGCCAAAGGGAAGAAACTTAGAATAATTATTCTTTAATGTTCCTTTTAGAATAAAAGGACTTTTGGTTTGAGACACACACATTTTACCAAAATAAATACTGTACAACTTTCACTGGCACTAGTAAAACAAAATTAATTTTTAAGCAAATTTGGAACCTGTATAGATAAAGGGAGAGAAGGAGATGAGCTGATTTCAAAGAGCAAAGATTACATGAGCAGGCAGTAAAATGCAAAATGCTTGAAGCACAAAATGACATGAAAGACTTTCTAGAAATTGCAGGATTTAATTGCCAAAGGGAAGAAACTTAGAATAATTATTCTTTAATGTTCTTGTACATGTGTATCTTTAGAATAATAGTGGCACTAGCAAAATTATCTTTAAACAGTAGTTAAGAGTAGCACTACCACAAACAAAGGGATCACATTTTTGTTATACAAAAAAAAAAAACACTGCAAAGAAAGGGTGGATAAACAGAACATCAGCGTCCTCATGTATAATCTTGGCAATGAAATATATGCATCACAGCACATTCAATTTCCTAAAACCTCTAGTAATTTGACACTGACTTTGACTCTTATGGCAAAAACTGACTGGGAGAATGGCAAGTGAACAAATGATAAGTGTATATTATTTTATTCTAAAAGGAAAACTCAAAAATACAAATTCTACCAGAAGGTCAGCCTGATAAAGTTGCAATCATCATCATGTTCTTCTTTGAACATGAACTTTTTTGCCTTATGACTCTTCATGTTAATGTAGCAAGGAGCCATTATGTTGCCTCACCATTATCTCCACATATCTCTCAACATATAATGTTTAACACTTGCCATCGTTGTGTGTTCTGTGGATTGTTGTCATGACAATTCCATTATTTTTCATTTTGATCTGATTTGACAAAGTTCATTTTATTTCCCAGCTTGATTTTCTTTGTTCCAAAGAGCATCACGTGTGCACTATTGTTACGCTGGTGATGTTAGAGAACTGATGCCATAAATATGACGGCAGTCCTGCTTTGTTACACTTTTAGTAAAGAATTCATTATGCTGTAAGCCAGTATTGATGAGAGAAAGAAAGATGACTGACCTGAACTGTGCTTGTGATTTTATAATTATAAGTAACTGAAAATTGGGTTGTCATTTGAAGCTTCACATTAGATCATTAGTTTTATGCCAAAAACTTTTCAGTGCAAGGTGATGTATCAGTTTATAGAACAAAATTTAAAAATTAGCATTCTGAAATTTAATACAATGTAAGTATTGTGCAAAACATAATGATGCCCTGTAGAATGTAGTAACATAGACATTTACCGTTTATTATTTATGAGTCAGTACCCGAGAATCAATCTAACGATTCTCGTTCATTGGAATAAATCATTATGAGTTGTATAATTCTGTTCCACTTGCAATTCTCTAATGTAAAGTCTTATTTAATTTATGTATCTTGTGTTATCATGCTTTGTGTATTGAAACAAGGCGATGATATATGATGAATTATATATTTATATATAATTAATCATATATTTAGAAATAATTAAGTATAAATTAACAAATATAATAAATTAATAAATATGTATAGTAGGGTTGGCACGGTGGCGCAGTGGTAACGCTGCTGCCTCGCAGTTAGGACACCCCGGTTCACTTCCCGGGTCCTCCCTGCATGGAGTTTGCATGTTGTCCCCGTGTCCCTGTGCCTCCGGGTACTCTGGTTTCCTCCCACAGTCCAAAGACATGCAGGTTAGGTGCATTGGTGATTCTAAAGTGTCCCAAGTGTGTGCTTGGTGTGTGTGTGTGTGTGTGTGTGCGTGCCCTGCCCGGGGTTTGTTTCCTGCCTTCCGCCCTGTGTTGGCTGGGATTGGCTCCAGCAGACCCCCCGTTAGGATATAGCAGATTGGATAATGGATGGATGGATGGATGGATATATATAGTGGCAGATGGCTGGAACCCTTGCCCGGCTGGGACGCTTCCACGCTGGGAGCACCAGGGGAGCAAGTGTCACCAGATCATTACCTCCCCTGGAACATTAGATGGCAGCCCCCTGGGTTGCAGCTGTGCCTCGGACTCCCAAAGGGCTTCTTGGGAGTTGGAGTTTGGTACAGCCCTGTTGGGATCTGTGAGCACCACCAGGGGGTGCTACAATTACGGCTGAGCCCTGGAGAGCAGCACTTCCGCCACACCCAGAAGTGCTGCCGGAAATATATCATCAGACAACCTGGAGCACTTCCAGGTGCCCTATACAAGGAGCCAGCAGAAACTACTCCGGAAGCCAGAGGTGGGAGGAGGAGGACGATGTTTGCTGAGGAGGAGTGGAGATGAAAAAAGGACAGAGAGATAAAGGAAGAAAAGAGAGTGAGAGACAAAGAAGATGAAAAAGAGTAAAGAAAGTGTGTATTTGGGCTGTTGGGGACATTGTAAATAAAAATCACGTGTGTTTTGATACTGGTGTCATTAGTGTCTGTCTGTGATCCAGGCTGGAATGTTCACAATATACAGTGGTGTGAAAAACTATTTGCCCCCTTCCTGATTTCTTATTCTTTTGCATGTTTGTCACACAAAATGTTTCTGATCATCAAACACATTTAACCATTAGTCAAATATAACACAAGTAAACACAAAATGCAGTTTGTAAATGGTGGTTTTTATTATTTAGGGAGAAAAAAAAATCCAAACCTACATGGCCCTGTGTGAAAAAGTAATTGCCCCCTGAACCTAATAACTGGTTGGGCCACCCTTAGCAGCAATAACTGCAATCAAGCGTTTGCGATAACTTGCAATGAGTCTTTTACAGCGCTCTGGAGGAATTTTGGCCCACTCATCTTTGCAAAATTGTTGTAATTCAGCTTTATTTGAGGGTTTTCTAGCATGAACCGCCTTTTTAAGGTCATGCCATAGCATCTCAATTGGATTCAGGTCAGGACTTTGACTAGGCCACTCCAAAGTCTTCATTTTGTTTTTCTTCAGCCATTCAGAGGTGGATTTGCTGGTGTGTTTTGGGTCATTGTCCTGTTGCAGCACCCAAGATTGCTTCAGCTTGAGTTGACGAACAGATGGCCGGACATTCTCCTTCAGGATTTTTTGGTAGACAGTAGAATTCATGGTTCCATCTATCACAGCAAGCCTTCCAGGTCCTGAAGCAGCAAAACAACCCCAGACCATCACACTACCACCACCATATTTTACTGTTGGTATGATGTTCTTTTTCTGAAATGCTGTGTTCCTTTTACGCCAGATGTAACGGGACATTTGCCTTCCAAAAAGTTCAACTTTTGTCTCATCAGTCCACAAGGTATTTTCCCAAAAGTCTTGGCAATCATTGAGATGTTTCTTAGCAAAATTGAGACGAGCCCTAATGTTCTTTTTGCTTAACAGTGGTTTGCGTCTTGGAAATCTGCCATGCAGGCCGTTTTTGCCCAGTCTCTTTCTTATGGTGGAGTCATGAACACTGACCTTAATTGAGGCAAGTGAGGCCTGCAGTTCTTTAGACGTTGTCCTGGGGTCTTTTGTGACCTCTCGGATGAGTCGTCTCTGCGCTCTTGGGGTAATTTTGGTCGGCCGGCCACTCCTGGGAAGGTTCACCACTGTTCCATGTTTTTGCCATTTGTGGATAATGGCTCTCACTGTGGTTCGCTGGAGTCCCAAAGCTTTAGAAATGGCTTTATAACCTTTACCAGACTGATAGATCTCAATTACTTCTGTTCTCATTTGTTCCTGAATTTCTTTGGATCTTGGCATGATGTCTAGCTTTTGAGGTGCTTTTGGTCTACTTCTCTGTGTCAGGCAGCTCCTATTTAAGTGATTTCTTGATTGAAACAGGTGTGGCAGTAATCAGGCCTGGGGGTGGCTACGGAAATTGAACTCAGGTGTGATACACCACAGTTAGGTTATTTTTTAACAAGGGGGCAATTACTTTTTCACACAGGGCCATGTAGGTTTGGATTTTTTTTCTCCCTAAATAATAAAAACCATCATTTAAAAACTGCATTTTGTGTTTACTTGTGTTATATTTGACTAATGGTTAAATGTGTTTGATGATCAGAAACATTTTGTGTGACAAACATGCAAAAGAATAAGAAATCAGGAAGGGGGCAAATAGTTTTTCACACCACTGTATATATATATAGCTTCTCGGAAGACAATTTGACGTCCCGCGAGAGACACTTTAACATCATGCGAGACAAGGCAGTGAGACAACATTTAAAACAAGTTCACGGACATCTAACCTAGCAGTTGTTGGAATGCTTTTGGCAGACATGCTTCATGTGCTACCAGCTCTTAAAACAATGACAAGCAGAACATGCAGCTTGCCAGCAGCAAGAAGCCAGCAGATGATCCGACCGATTCTACTTAGCCAAACCACAGCCAAACCACCACCCCCACCACCACCCCTTCACAACGGGAGGGGCAGTGATGCCAAGTGGCAAAAGGACAGCTGCTGTACAGGCTTTTAAACGATCAACACGCAGTGCAACAAGCAGAATACGCAGTTCGCCAGCAGAAGCAACAAGCCAGCAGATGATCCAACCGCTTCTCCTTAGCGTGCATTCACCAACACCAAATCCCCCCCCCCCCCCCCCCCCCCCCATTCACAACGCGAGCAGCATTGTACGTCCTGAGAGAAAGAGATTTAACCACGCCCGGGGCCGGAAATAAAGAACAAGTACAGTATTGTTTTTACAAAAGTTTTAAAGTAAAAATAATGCATATGTAACAATTCCCATGAAAATAATCTCTTTAAATTGTATACAGTAATCCCTCGCTATATCGCGCTTCGCCTTTCGCGGCTTCACTCCATCGCGGATTTTATATGTAAGCATATTTAAATATATATCGCGGATTTTTCACTGCTTCGCGGGTTTCTGCGGACAATGGGTCTTTTAATTTCTGGTACATGCTTCCTCAGTTGGTTTGCCCAGTTGATTTCATACAAGGGACGCTATTGGCAGATGGCTGAGAAGCTACCCAGCTTACTTTTCTCTTTCTCTTGCGTTGAGTTTCTCTGATCCTGACGTAGGGGGATTGAGCAGGGGGGCTGTTCGCACACCTAGACGATACGGACACTCGTCTAAAAATGCTGAAAGATTATCTTCACGTTGCTATCTTTTGTGCAGCTGCATGTCAGCTCGAAGGGCACGTATTGATTTTTGCTTGAAAAACAAACTCTCTCTCTCTCTCTTTGTCTGCTCCTGACGGAGGGGGTGTGAGCTGCCGCCTTCAACAGCTTTGTGCCTTGGTGCTTCGCATACTTAAAAGCCAAACAGCCCTATTCATTTGTTTGCTTTTGTCTCTCTCTATCTCTGTGACATGATCTGCTCCTGACACACACTCCTTTGAAGAGGAAGATATGTTTGCATTCTTTTAATTGTGAGACGGAACTGTCATCTCTGTCTTGTCATGGAGCACAGTTTAAACTTTTGAAAAAGAGACAAATGTTTGTTTGCAGTGTTTGAATAACGTTCCTGTCTCTCTACAACCTCCTGTGTTTCTGTGCAAATCTGTGACCCAAGCATGACAATATAAAAATAACCATATAAACATATGGTTTCTACTTCGCGGATTTTCTTATTTCGCGGGTGGCTCTGGAACGCAACCCCCGCGATGGAGGAGGGATTACTGTATCTGGTAAACCAAACCTGGGGGTGGGTGAGCAAAGTGAGCAGGGGGCAGAGCCCCCTAGTATATATATGTATATACTGTATATATACACACCCATTTGTAAATATATATAAAACTAATGTACACATTATTAAATTTTATATTTGTGATGTGATTAGCAGGAGGTCCCCAACTTCCCTCAGCTCCTACAGGCAGAACTACAGTATAAGCAATCCCTAAAATAAATCAAATGAATCAACAGCATCGAGTCACTTACACTTACTTACTTAGTTCGAAAGAACTGATTCAGCAAATTGAATGGAAATGCCCATCACTGAGCCAAACTGGCCAATGAAATTGGAACCAAACTAAAAATGATGAATCAGACCAAAGTCAAGCTCACCAATCAGATTGCTAAGAGGGAGAGGAACACTGACATTAGCATTTTATTATATAGTACATTATGAATTCTAAAAAAAATTGTCATACCAGTATTAGATTCAAAAGTATAAAGCTACAAAATGTATAGAATCTGTTTATTAATATAATGCATGGTAGATTCTTAATCACCATTGAGCACTATACTGTTTGGTTCAGTTCATCACTGTCAAAGGTTTCAAACTGTTTTGATATTAACTGCTGTTTTCATTATATATTCTAGAAAACTGACAGGAAATCTTGAGTAATTGGATGAGTTCTAACATAACTACAATGAATTCTGTTGGACAATCATTATTATCATTTTAATGTTGGTTTGCCATTCCATACAATCACCCCTTAATTATGAACTATACTTAAATTTTGGCAGAAATGGATGGCCTTGGCATAATACAAGGCTATTTGAACGCCCACTTGTTAGCTCATTTAGTGACTGCCAAACAGGTGATGGTGCTGGGAGCATGTGTTCTTAAGTACCCAATAAAGTCACTAATGCACTCTTAGGCTGGAAAGCATTATTTTAGACAGACACTCTCATTTGCACCTGCATCTATTCATTACTAATTGACCACAATTTGGCAACTGTTAAGACAGTTACTTGGATGAGCTAAATGATATAACCTAATATACTATAGTAGGCTAAAATCCATGAAGGTAATTAACATCTTGAATAATTTACTGTAAAAAAAACTAAAACATACACTTAGCAAACTGTAAGTAAACAATTTGTACTAAAATATTTTGATTAAAGCGTATGTGTTTGTGATCACAGTTTTTCTTTTCCTGTTTAAATGGTGAAATCTCTCCCATTTTGCAAGCTGCATCTCATACATTTTTGCAACCCAGAGATCATGTAATTCACTATACTATTTAAGAAAATTACTGTTAAAATTTTGGTAACATTGAGCATATTTTTTCTTTTTTTTTCTTTATGATTTTGTTTTGGTTTCTGCAGATTTTTCCCCTTCTGATTCCCGATTGCCATGAAAATGTGCAACATTCTGGAGCAACAATATGATATATTGCTCTGCTTTTGACATTTCAACATTGCAATGAACATGATGCTGTATTAAGTCAAGGAGAAAGCAAAGCAATTTTATGGTGGTGCCTTGCTGAATTAGGAAAATAAAGAAAAACAGAAAAAAATGCCATTGTTGTATTGGCTTTTGGTACAACTGGTTTGGTTCTGGTTCTTGTCTGTTTGGGCCGGCCATGTTATTTTTCTCTTGGTGGCTATTATTTGTTTGTGTGTTTTGTTTTCTCTGGGTGTTTGGCACTCTTGCTTTGCCATTGGCTCCAAACAGCAATGGCCAAATACTTTTGATGAGCTATTGTTATAAGTTTGTGTCTATTGACTGCACAGAATATCTGTCTAAATATCTGGTTCTGAATCAAGCAATCCCTCTAATTGTATTTCAGGATGAAGGCTTTGATTTCTATGACTAAGCTTGTCTTGTGCTTATTTACTTAACCTCTACCATGTAAAGAACGACAGCAATTAGCCAAGATGTGCAAAATACTGTTTTTATTCTTTTTTGTTTCTTTTTGCACACCTAACACCTACATACCCAGACTTCTTGGCTGACAATTCTTCTTTGACATATGTGCTTTCATATCACCTACTAGTGGATTCTTGTCTTGTAATATTTGATTTTGATTTTGCCTGTCTCCATTAGTACTGCTCTTGCTTCGCCATGTACTGACTTATTTATTTTGACTACATCAAGGATCAAAGTTGCCTGTCTACCACTTATAGATTTATATTGTCTATACTTTCAGAAAAGCCTTTTCCAAATAACTTTAAAGCTGATTAAAAAGCCTCCTTCTCATCCATAAATCCGTAAATGGTTTAGTTCTCTTATTTTGTAAAACTTATTAGTGCCTATAGTTCAGGGTATACATTGCGATGTCATGATGCATGTCTCCTTAAAATAAAAGAAAATGTAAATCCAGTTTGATTGGCTAGTGGGGTTCCTTTATAGCAATGGCTATATGACTGTATAATGCTTCACTGTGACTGTAACTGCAAAATCAGATGTCTTCCTTCTGTTTAATTGTCTTCATTTTTAGTCATTCTGGTGTGTGTTTAGACCACAGTGTGTGAGTGCATCTATCTATCTATCTATCTATCTATCTATCTATCTATCTATCTATCTATCTATCTATCTATCTATCTATCTATCTATCTATCTATCTATCTTTTGAGATTGTGTTATATTATTTTCTTAACATTGCTTTTTAAATTAATTGTAGTGTTTTTTGTTGTTTTGCTACTTGTAATTCTTGTTCGTTTTACTTATATTCCCTCTGTCTGTGGTTGGAATGCTTGTGTTGTCATTTATGATTAATCTGTTTTTCAGATATCTTTTACCAAATGAAAGTGTCATTGTTAGACTATGAATGATCCTGTTTAAAATATTGCTGACCTAGGACAGTTGAAAAATTGTATTTAAAACACACTGTATATCTGCATTATTTACTGGAAACTTTAGAAACTCTTTTCAGATATTCAGTTCCAAATCTAATCTTTAATAAAAGGGGTCTGAACAAACAAAACATTTTTGACTATGTCATGTATTCAATGAACAAAATAACCCCTTTACCTTTAATCTTGAGTGTATCTCGGGCTGGGAATTCTATGCAAAAACGGTTATTCGCGAGTCACTCTCTGGCAGCAGGTAATGATCCGCTTTATATTGTTAAGTATGAAAAATTTATGACACAGTACACTGCTGCTTTGTACTAGCAAAAATCGCAAATATTTCTATTCTTTCTGCCAGTTCATGGTAACTCTAAGGTAACTCATCAATATTTATGGGAAGGGTAGATTATTCTACCAAAGATATAATAGCAAACAAGAAGCCCTAAAGCCAGTTTCAAGATCAAACTTAAACTGGACCATTGCTTAAATCGAGTGACGATGATGATGATGATGCGAATTGGTCACCAGACATTAATAAGGACAATAAAACCAACACCTGTTTAGATTCCAATCTGCAGGTTTCGGTGACAGTTGTGTTTGGTGCTGGCAAACCTGCACCTTCAGATTGCCCGTTTATGAGTAACCCCAACCTAAAGGTGTCTGTTGATCATAATTACCTGGATTATTTCCGATTTCTCTGTGATTGTCTGTTGGAGAAAATATTTGTTGAAATTAACTGCTATGCTGAGATTTGGAAAAGTCACAGTAAACCTTTTGCTTGATGCTGCAAACAGCATGTGGGTGTTTTTCAGTCTACTGATGCTGCAAGTCATAATGGGCAAACCAGCCCAGAGATCGTCCTGGTTCACAAATCAATTGTTCCAAACACCTATTTTTGGCAAAGTTATGAGTGCCGTTTTTCACTCATTATGAAATACCCACATTTCACTAATAATAATGACTGTGATAAATACAATCACCCAGCACCAAAACTGTACAAATTGTGGGATGCGTATCAAGCAATCATCAAAAGTATGCAGAAGGTTTATATTCCCAAATGTAACACAACTATTGATGAAAAGTTTCATGGGTTACAAAACAAGGCCGTTGTGGATAAAGTACATCACATCCAAATGGGCACGATTCGGTATAAAGTTCTGTTGTGCTGTGGAAAGAAAGTTCTGGAACTCGATACTTTTCACTGGTACAGGGACCAAGTGGCAAGGCAAGTACAGTCAACATGGCATCACTATATCATCTGTTCTGTCACTTGAAGACCTTTTGCTTGATTTAGGTTAATTTATAATGATAGACATTTTACTTCAAAGGAAATCTAATGTATTTGGCACTGTAGAACCAGATCTCCATAGCATGTCTGGTGACTGTGGTTGCATGAATGCGTCAGGTTGCTTCTTGCTGCATTTTAAAAAGGCAAAATGACTGCAATCAAGTTAAAAGGATAAGAAAGATGCTTGTCTCCTAGGCACTGTTCACAATGCAGCAACTGTCAATGTTGTTACTATTTTTGTGCCTGAGGTTTTCATACAGCAGTGCTCATGGGCAGAGTTCTGGACTTTGAATATGAAAGTGAAAAACTTTTGTGTGTGTGTCTTTTCAGCAATACTGATGTGGACTCACTTTTATGTTTTGTATTATTATTTTGTATTTTTGTCTTTCTGAATGACCCTACTAAACATCATCATCAGGCCATGGACAGACGACCAGACATTCACAGTTCCTTTGATTATAGCAAGTCATTCTGTTCTGAAGTGGCAAAGCTTCCCCACAGCATCATAATACCACCACCATGTTTGGCTATATGATATTGTTACTGTGGAATGCTGTGACTGCCTTGATGCTGGATATATTTAAATCTTGTGAGATTTTTGAACTCTTTTGAGACCTTCCCTAACAGGGCAACATGCCGAAACGCAACTGACGCATCTGTTGAGGGCTGTTTGTCCATCGCCAAGGCAAACATTAGTTCGCAGCAATATGCAGGATCACAGCGCCACAGAGGCAACGGCAATTTCACTGCCTCCTCACAGCATGTCTGTTGCCCATGGGTGATGTAAGGAACACTATAACTTGGCCACTGACCTGGCCCCGGCCCTGCCCATTTGCTGTGTCTGTGTGTAGTAGAGTGGCAGCTCCCGCTGCAATAAATAACCTTGCTGTTATTGTTTCAAGTTGAAGAAAGATGATTTCCTGAAATCCTTAGACTCAGCCTTGTCTTTTGGGCACAAGGCAGCGACTTACGTGTCACAATCCATTTCATTTAGAAAGATCCACTTTTGTCTCATTGCTCTACAGACAGTTCTCCAAAAGTCTTGGGGATCATCCAGGTACTTCCAGGCAAATAAGAGACAAAATGTATATTCTTCTTGGTTAGCACAAGGGTCCATTTTGCTACACGATAATAAGGCTCATTTCCTTTCCTGAGACAAGAGGATAAAAGACATTTTTTTGGTCCTTTTTTCTTTCTTAAAGATACTTCAACCCTAGTTGGATGTATTTACCCTGTTATCTGAAGAAGATTCCCAAGCAGTTTGCCATTAGTGGTTCTGTACCTCCTACCAGACTGATATATTCAGTCATTTCCTTTGATTTTTGGCATGTTTAATCTTTGTGCTGGCGAATTCACTTTGATGGTAAGGATCAAAATAAGCATACTGCCCTTTATTTTGTTTTCTCTTTATGTTAATGAGCTACTGGACTTAGTTCTAGATACATAATACCTAGCCCTACTGTTTTGGAATTCAAATGTAGCCTTTTGTAAAGGGAAGGAATTTAATTCTTGCACACTTTAAATTATTAATGATTCATATTGACAGTTGAGCACAAGAGGGAGTGCACACTCTAAAGGTAACAAGAGTGCTCCACATTCAGAAATTTTATTTCTTTTAAAGCGAGTCAGGCAGCTAGAATAAGAAATAGTGAAATAATAAATGGCAGTTTTAACCGACAACCAAAGGTAGGCACCATTGTCCTATTTACCAGCATTTAGACTCTGTGACAAAAATGAATATTTTGGAGAAAAGAGGAATAAAAACCCCAACAGAACTCAAAGGATGAATGGAGGGGGAACCAGAAAGGTAGAAAATACATCTGTGGTCACTGAAAACATTAAGGCAATACTGGACATTGCGAAGAAGACAGCAGAATCTGCCCATGGAACTTGATCCTCAAGTCATTCGTTTTAAACTTCAAGTTTTGCCACCTAACAATGATTACACTGTATTTACAAGAGCTTGCCAAGGATGAAAGCACCACACAGTAATGGTTATTATTAAATTGTGGCACATCTTTATTTCAAAGTTTAGATTCTTGTAAAATATGCGTAGATAGAACTTTTTTAGAACTTTAAAGGAGCTCAAGACAGTGAAAGGGAAATGTATAAAAAATATATATGATAAAACAAACTGCAACACCCTAAACACACATAAGAACTTCTGGCTTGGATACTGGAGAACTGCTGCAATCAGTAACAGGGCTATAGGTGGCAGAAATATGGTCAGACTTGTCCAGATGTTCATTTGAAGGTGCTAACATTTGAATAAAGCAGGTCTAGCTTGTTGTGTCCAGAAAAGGAACATGCTGTTAGAGGTTGGGTCAGAATTACTCATTGTTCTGTTGCAGAGTCTAAAACTAAACATCAACAGGATGATGCAATAACTGCTAGGCAGTAGCGTGGACACCTATTCACCTAGTTTTTCAAAGTCTGGATCACACTTATCGGTTTTAATTGTAATGTGTCTTGTACAGTATCTCCTTAATAGATCTCCAGACCATCTTTTGCTTTTACTACCAAAAACTGTTATGCCTTAAACAGTTAAACAGTTGATATACCAAAGAAAAGTATGATGGATCCTTTGGTATTAGAATCAAGAATCCAGATATTCAGGAAGTGACTGTCACACTTGGCACTGACCAAAAGAAGAACAGTGAAAATATGGAGTGTAGGAAACAAGAGAGGAAGAAAAGAAAAGAAGAATAATGCAACTGTTCCACTGCACACTCACCATTCATCCAATCACGAGTGCTCCATAAATTCCTAACAAAAATCTCACAGGCAGTCCCAGACCCAAAAAAAACAGAGTTTGAACAAACATCCAAAAATAGTACAGCCTCTGCCCACCCCACAACAAGTGCACCTCTTAATATACCCCAAAAGAAAGTACAATAAAGAAAACTTATCCTCTCCTTTCTGAACCCACAGACAGAAAATATATCATGGAACTTGAAGTCCTAATGTATAAATAAATAAAAACCAGGATGCTTTATATGCAAAAAAGTGAAATTGGCCCAATGTAACTTAAGCCCAGAGGGAGCACACATCATTTTTGTGCATGGCTCCTAAAGGACGAATCATTGAGAGGCAGCATGGGGGCCATTTGTGCCAATCCAGGGAAAAAAGCACATAAGAACAGTTTTTACAAGGTGTTGGGGTCTATCACCAATGATAATTTGGTGTTCCAGAATGGTCCTGGAACCAACAAAGCTCCATACTCCTTGGTGATCTCTTTTTTTAAATTCATCCTTAACTTCAACTACGGGATGCTGCTTTCAGAGCAAACGACGACGTGGTGCTCAGAGCAGCAAGAACCAACCTGTCCTGGGACATCAAGTCATCAAAGTGCGAATACACAAAGAAAATCAACAATCACTTCACCTGTTCAGTAGATGCACAGCGTACTGTATATGACAGGGCATCCAAGCCATTAATGACTCCAGGACCCTGCCCTGTGTGTGCACCGCTCTTCCAGATGCACTCAACTCCTTCTACACCATGTTTGAGGCCTAGAACACAGAGCCAGCATAGAAGACCACCCCCTTGCCAGACAACTGAGGGCTGTCCCTGTCTGCAGCCAGCATGAGAAAGACCTACTGCAGTTCACGTACCGCACAAACCGATCAACAGACGTTGTGATCTCATTTGCACTCCACCTGGCTCTGTCACACCTGGAACACTGCAACACCCACAAGAGAATGCTGTTCATCGACTTTAGCTCAGCACCATCATCCCTCAGCAGCTGATTGACAAGCTGGACCTGCTCAGATTGAACACCTCCACCTGCAACTGGATCCTGGACTTCCTCACTTTCTCACTGGAGACCTCAAACAGTTCAGCTTGGCAACACCAGCTCCAACACCATCACACTGAGCACAGGCACCCCCCCCAGGTGTGTGTGCTGAGCCCACTGCTCTTCACACAGTTGACCCATGACTGCAACTCCACCTCTAACACAAATCATATTATCAAGTTCGCAGACGACACCACAGTTGACACAGTGTACAAAGAGGAGGTGTGACGGCTGCCAGTCTGTTGCAAAGACAATAATCTGTCTCTTAATGTTGACAAGAAAAAAGAGCTGATTGTTGACTTCAGAAAGACCAAAGTTGGCCACTCCCTGCTCAGCACACAGTGGAGAGAATGAAGAGCACCAAATTCCTTGGTGTTCACATCACACAAGTCCTCTCCTGGACCAGCAACACCAGTTCCCTGACCAAAAGAGCCCAGCAGCGCCTGCATTTTCTATGTCGATTGAAGAAAGTGCACCTCACCAAACCCATCCTCACCACTTTCTGCAGAGGCATCATCAAGAGCATTCTGACCAGCTGTATTACAGTGTGGTATGAAAACTGCCACACCTCCGACCGCAGAGCCCTTCACAGGATTCTGTGGACCGCTGAGTGCAACATCAGCAGCCCTCTACCAAGCCTCCAGGACATTTACACCTCCCGCTTCCTACGTAAAGCCACCAGCATCGTGGCCGACCCCTACCATCCCTCCCACAAACTGTTTACCCCCCTTCCATCTTGAAGAAGATTCTGCAGCATCAGGAGTAGGTCTGCTAGGCTGTGCAAAGCCTTTTCCCCCAAGCAGTCCGGCTCCTGAACACCATGCTGCCCCCTTCCATACTGGACAGTCTTCTCCACAAACTGCTCTGTCCTATTTAATCCCACCAACTGCTTCTTATACCTACAATGTGTATGCCTACAATTTTATGTGTACATGCCAACAGTCTTGTCCATATGTACATCCTTACTCTTTCAACTCAATGCATACTTGCACAATTGTTCATATTTGCACAGTGTAATTGCACTAAAGAATTGCACATACTGTATAATACATGTTTACACTATTTACCTGCCATTTTGTAGTGTCTTATAGTCCTTAGTCTATAGTCTGCATTTGTTACAGCCTCCCTTTTTGCTAGATACATTTTCATATTTTGGTATAGCTATTGTATATTTGTATTTGTATATTTAGTATATATGTGCAGGAATATGTATAGATAGTATATTATTTATTCACTCCTCCCATTCATCCTCTTGTGATCTGTCTGAAGTGCTGTCTGATTGTGCTGTTGTCCTGTTGTGTTGTACGTTGCACCTTTAGTCCTGGAGGACGTTATTTTGTCTTACTGTGTGCTTTAATGTATATGGTTGAGATGACAATAAAGCTCTACTTGACTTGACTTGAACTATGAAATGGTAGATAACTACCAGCTCTTTCCAAAAAGTATTTGACAAAGAAGAAAGCTGGTCCTTTATAAATCTCTTCATGTTTCTATTCCAGAGGGACTTCTTCTAAAGACTTGAAGTTTCAGTGGGAGACCATCTGGTAGAGATCATAGCTGATGGCACCAATGAAAGGTTAGCAAAATAAGCTGTTTTGGAGGAAAAGGTGGCAGAAATTAGGCAAAAAATGAGCAATCCTTGAGAGCTCTTCTAGCATACATCTATGTTCATGTGCTGTCCTGCCTCGTTGTTGTTATAATCACTGTCGGCCTCTAAAAATTACTGCAAATGCCCCAGCAATCCTCACTCCATCACTTTTAGGGAGCACACCTGAGCAAGATCTTCCAATTTTCAATTAAAAAGCAGGCTAGCTATAAAGTCTTCCTCAAGTTCAACAAGTCTGAATTTAATAAGCTGATATCTCCCATAAATGGAGGCCTTCTGGAAGGTAGCGACTGAAAATTCGAACATAAAACCTGAATATTATTTTGGCCTGTTTTCACAATCCGATTGCAGCTTTAATGGTGTGTTACTACACCTTGTAGGTATTTATTTGTAAGTGGATAAAATGTAACCTTGTCTGGTTAGCACTCCCATTTGTAGTAGCCTTTTCACATTTCAAGCAGCTATAACACATGAAACAAGTTCTCATTAACTGTGAACTTTCTGTTAATCTTTATGAATGATTTCAGGTTCCAAACATTTTACATTCTCTTACGTGCTGTTGATGATGTGACTTTCTTCTATTGCTTGCTACACCAAAGTATTTCTTTCTGTAGCAAATTAAAGCTTAAATTCTGTTTACGCATACACTACAACTGGTATTTGAAATGCCTAACCTGGTTGAAACAAGGAAATAACTATTAACTTAATTCACAGGTAAGACAACATAGGTGTACAAAACATCTAATATCTTTCTGCTTCTTCCTAGTTTTTCATCTTTGAACTTGAGTTCTTCTAGTAATAAGAGTTTAAAGTCAAGATAAATAACAATCACATTAGTTGCCCTGGCTCCGCCATTGCTGCTGCTGCTTCTTTAAAATACAATACAATGCAATTCATTTTTGTATATCCCAAAATCACACAAGAAGTGCTGCAATGGGCTTTAGCAGGCCCTGCCTTTTGACAGCCCCCCAGCCTTGACTCTCTAAGAAGAAAAGGGAAAACTCCCAAAAACAACCCTAGGAGTGATAAAAAAAATGGATGAAACCTTGGGAAAGGCAATTTAATGAGAGAGGTGTCAAAAAAGGGGGTAAATAATACAATACAATACACAAAACAGAACACAAGTAATCCTCAATACAATATAATAGTAAAATAAAAATATTACAAGTACAGAGCAGAATTCAAAAGTAGATGATATTACATAATATCATTTGGATTTGTTCAGTGTCCTAGAGACCTCGGCCATCAAGCTGCCTCCCCCTATTGGCCATTCCACAGCCTAGTTAGTGCTGGGCCAGCCAATCCAATGAAAGGACTCCTCTACCCGATGATTCCTGCGATCTTCCATCAGAGATAACTTTACCTTAGGCGAAGAAAACAACTTGGCAGGTGGGCAGTGGCACCAAGTTCCACATTTGAGTACCAAGAAGAGAAACAGAATAGGTAAGAATTAGTAACAAATTAGAACTATCATCTTTGGCTATAGTCAGTTAATGGGCTGTAACAGAATACAGTTAGTCTTATTCCACACCCCTAAATTTATATAAGTTTTAGTCTTAATGTTCATTTTCATATTCTAAAGCTAAATATGATGCGCCTCAGTGCTCAGTACTGAGAATGTTTCTGTTCCCTTTGTATATGGTGCTATTAAAAGACCTATTTTGAAAGCATATTATTGATTTTCACTTCTATTTGAATGACATTCAGTTGAATTTATCAATCAAACCAAACTACTGTACTTTCTTTAACTTACCTTTCTGTTTCCTCCACTGCTATATCCCTGCTGCAGTATTATAAATGTGGTCTCACAGAACCTGTCAATAAAGTGCACTATTTAAAAGCAAACTGACAGCATACATCATCAAAATGCATTTTACAAGGCTAAAGAGACAACCTTTATCAAACACACAAGCTGAACCAAATAATAAAAAACAGTTAATACAAAAGTAGTTGTACTGACAGAAGGTGCTTGGAAAGACTCAACAATGCATTCTTATTTTCCTCAGAAGTAGTAGTGATGAGAAAAAGAGTGGACAAAGTAAATTAGAATATGATGCAATATTGGTGATTGCAGAGATTTCTATCATGAAAGAAATAGTCTGTTTTGGGAAAATTGAAGGTAAGTACAGAGTAGGGAGAAAGCATAAATTGTGTGATGACAGAAAGTGTGTTAGGTGTAAGCATGTTGAGTGAAAAATAGAGAAGAACGGTCATGAGCATTCTTCAAAGGAACAAAAAAGATCAAAGAAATGATCATAAGAAATTTTATTTTGGAAGACTTTATTAATTAAATGAAAGCTGTCTTTCAAAGTTATACTTTGTTTAGTGAATCCTCTTGCTACAAAGTTTTAGTACAATAAAGTTAACTTTCAACTATTGCTAAACTCATGCTGACTTGTTCAGACATCACAACGTCCTGTATACACGTGTTTTGTGTATATTATGCACAGTGAAGTGCGTCTCGACAGTACATTACATGCATTGACATGGGTTTTGGCAATATTTCACAGAACACAGAAAAGTTGACAATGTTAGTTTCAACATTATTTTAAATAATAACTAATTTTGCATTTGTTTAGTATGTAAAAATCATGAAAGAGAAAACCAATTTCACTTACAAAGGTAAAGATTATTAATCATGTAAAGGCCGAAGGAAAAATGTACAATGTAGCAGCATCTGTAAGAGTAGCACAAACAACTATAAAAACTGTAAAAAAATATTAACTCAATCAGACAAAATTAAAAAGTCTGTACAAAATTGCGCTGTCAGGGATCACTGTGCTGGGATGTACCTGACACTCATTTGTTAACTGCTTCCCATAGTAGCTTATGTATCAAGTATGGGCCAGCAGCGAGTGAGAGATACAACATTTGTTCAAGGTGGTGAAAAGTACAAAGTGTAGAATTATTATAACAGAAAAGTGTCCAAAGTGCATTAAATATTCAATAAACAAACATTCAAAACATTTCATGAAAAGGAAATCCCACAAATATTTAAAACAGTTAAATGTCCCAAGCAGCATCTCTCTTGGTGTAACTTTGCTCCTTTAAGATCCCAATAAAGCATTCTCACAGTCAGCCAGTAAGTGGCAACCACATTGTTTATATTGCCACTTCAATAGACAAAAAACGCAAGAGATGAATTATTCACTCTGCTTATTCCATCCATGTGCTAAATTTTCATTGGCCCTGCCGATCGCAATCGCTTACTCAGGTGATCTTCACATGTCTCCACTGCACTTTCACAAAACAGCCATCCTGTTACCATTAGCCCCTGAACTTAACTGGCTCAGCCACTGCCACCTCAAATTGGTATCCGCAGGAAGGTCTCTGTCATCTCAAGTTGGAGCCCGCAGCGTTTTAACTGGATCCTCCATCTCCTCTACCTCCCTCCATGATCCCATCACAGGTTAAACTTGTGTTAAAGTTCCGCAAATGCCATCCTCAATTGTTCATCATCATCAACGACTTTATAATTATACTCTAAACAAGTGTTTTTTAACTGTTGCGCAATGGAAGCTACCCAGGTGTGCCATATAGGACTATCTGTATGAGTGGGAAAATGAATGAAGCAGCTGGGAAAATCCATCCAAAGTGCTCCGTAAGTGCATTGTCTGTGAACGCCAACCTTCAAGATGCTTTTTTTATGCTGGTGTCTCTGAAAGTCCTGCCCCTTCGGACAGTTTAACAAGTGTATAGATTTAATGCTTTTGTGGTTGTTAGAATTGTAGTGTGCCTTGGGATATTTTGCCACCAAAGAAAAATGGTTGAAAAACATTGATCTACCTACACCTTTGCTACTGGAATGCTAAAAAAATGTTTTCTATGGCAGTTATCTCACTTAAAAACTGACATCATGCATTACTTGGGTGGTTATGTTACGTTCTTTGCATAAATGAGCAAAGACACTGGAAAGTAGAATAATGGGTATGGATAATCATTACACCTCTGCTTTGCAGAATTTTGTCATTATATTAGGGAAGTAAGTACCGTAAGCTGGATGGCAGACTGGAAAAGTTAAATACAGAGGTACTAGAGACTTATTTTAGTTTTAGTCCCACTCAAAGTAAACATATTTTGTACGTATGTAACATGACATCGATTCAGTCTTCTTACAGAAACATGACATCAAAAAAAAAAAAACCAAAATTTTTACCTTTGCTACTTTCCTTTAGTATTGCTCCAGGACTACTATAAACCCCAATTCCTACTACTCCCCTGCACCGATGTCGGTATGTATAAATCAAGTAAATGAATACCAGTACCACGTACTGACATGTGACAAGGCATTGTGAAACGTATAATTTGAAATAAAATAAAATACTATTTCTCAAAATTTTTAAAGGTAGTATATACAGTAAATATGGTACCAGATGTGTATGTCATTTTTTAGGTTCAAACTTTACTTTTTTGTATTATTGTTTCATAATGTAAAAGGAAAAAATACATGAAAATGCTGCCCTGACCAAACCACTGCCTGATGCAACAATATTTTTTAACGTGTTAAACAGGCCACATAAATCTCAAAAATGAACTTTTCCCAGGCATAGTATAAACTAAATCTGAAACATTATTTCAAACTCAAAAGTACAAAAAAAACAAATTAATTTTAACCAAATGCAATATTTAAACCAAATCAAAATAAAAGAACACAAGAGAAAAGACTCCTCCACGCAATAGTCCAGTGGTTCTTTTTACCAAAACATACCCATGTTGAGCTTAAACCAAAGAAAAAGAAGCCAAGAACAAAATTCAAGCAGCAATTGTTAGGGCAAGAGTAGGAAAAGACTCCACCAAATCAACACAGATGCCTTAAATAGAGTAAGCCACAGTGGCTTCTTTATAATGAGCTGCAGCCAAGTATAATTACTCATAATTGGTGGACCTGTACCTTGAGGCAAAAGCAAATAATTAACAAAATGTAATAATAATGAGGATTATTACCACACAAACAAACAAGGGTAAACACCTCATAAGAATATGAGAAGAGTATGGTGAAAGTGGCACCGAAATCTCATGCAGAGATGATGGCTTCTATGGGAAGACTGAGGGAGGCTTCTAGGAAAGTGAAGGTGAATGGCACAAGAAAAATGGCTTTCATCTGTAAGGATGTCTTGGACTGCAGACAGTGAATTAAAAATAATCAGAAATTGTCTAACCTGCATAAACATAAAAAATGCCCTTAAAATGCATTGTTGTTTATATTTTAAGACAGTTCTTACATGTGCACCAACCAGCAACAACATTAAAGCCACCTTTCTAATATTGTGTAGGTCCCCCCTCATGACAGCAAAATATCTCTGACCCGTTGAGTGAGGCATGGACTCCACAAGACCTCTGAAGTTATCCTGTGGTATCTGGCACCAGGACATTATCTGCAAATTCTTCAAATCCAGTAAGTTGTGAGGTGTAGCGTCCATGGATCAGACCTCTTTTTCCAGCACATCCCACAGATGTTCAATTGGATTGAGATCTGGGAAACTATTTTTTCATGTTCCTCAAACCACTCCTGTACAATTATTGCAGTGTGGCAAGGCACATAATCCTTCTGAAAGAGGCCACTGCTATCAAGGAATACCACTGCCATGAAGGAGTGTATCTTTAGGTAGATGGTACTTGTCAAAGTAATATCCACATGAAGGCCAGGACCCAGAGTTTACCAGCAGCACATCACACTGCCTCTTCCAGCTTGCCTTCTTCCTGTAGTGTATCCTTTTGCCCTCTCTTCCCCAAGTAAACAACACACACGTACATGGCTCCACATGATCCAAAAAAAGTGTGACCTTCTTCCATTGCTCCACGGTCCAGTTCTGATGCTAACAGGCACATTGCATGAGCTTTCAATGGTGACAGGCATCAGCATGGGCACTGTGACCACTCGTGTAGGTGCACAGCCCCATATGCAGCAAGCTGTGATGCACAGTGTGTTGTGACAGCTTTCTCTCATGGCCAGCATTACAATTTTCAGCAATTTGTGTTTATAGTAGCTTTTCTGTGGAATTGGACCACCTTTGCTTTCCATGCACATCAATAAACCTTGGGCACCCATGACCCTGTGGCCGGTTCATCAATTGTCCTTCCATGGACCACTTTTGATAGGTACTAACCACTGCATGCCGGGAACACCCCACAAGACCCACCATTTTGGTGATGCTCTGACCTAGTCATCTAGTAATCACTCACATCCTTATGTTTGCCCAAGAACTGACGGTATACTTTAAGAAAGCATTTCCTATACCTTTTCTTGCAGAAGTGTGGGTATTGTTTAGTGTTTTGGAAAAAATATGAACATATATTATTTTATATGATATATGTGCCAATAAAAAAATGACAGGTTCATAAAGAAGACAGATTATCACTAGGAAAGAAAATATTACAAATGTTGTAACTGATGAACTATAGAGATGGTATTGTAAAACTAAGTACTGGAATTAAGAAAAAAAAAACATTACTGTCACGAAAGGTGTCATGGAGCAAAAGTCCCTTGTTAGGGCTAGACAGAAGAACAAGTGAATGCCATACCTTTATTATTTTTTTCTTTGTTAAAATCAGACAATAAGGGAAAAGAGTCATCATATTAAAATTTAAATTGCAGCCCACAATAAAGGAGTAGAGATAAGAACACTGATCAGGGTATGGCTCTGTAATATTCCAATTTAAGATGGAGCTGAGAAATTACTCCATTTATCAAGGTGACTAACACAGGGGACAACTGTAACAGCTGACCTAGAAGTAGGCATTATTTTGAAGATAGAGGACTGGGATATATGACATTCAAAATTGCTACAGTAAAATAAAAATAAGAAATTTTTTTAAATAATTAAATGCTATTTGCTTAGATCTATACAATAATATATATATCATTTATTGTACACAGATGCTCAGACCTACATACATCAATCTATATATCATTTTTAAAAGATTTATTTACATAGAAAAACATACAGAAAGCGGTGATACTTAAATTGAAAAGTTATTTCATTTGTGCCTCTGATTTGCCTTCCAAGTACCAAAATAATTTCAGCTCTATAATGTACTTGAGCTGAATATGTAATATTGCAGCTCTGAATTCAATTGTTATACAACAATGCTCAGTGTTCACCGTATTAACATAATAATGTGAAATGAAACTTCAGATTCTGTATGTGAAAATTACACAGAAATTGCCAACAATATCAAAGAGTTGGTACAGATGCACACAGTAAGAAGAGAAAGAGACATTTGAGTAGATACTGCATGTGTAAAGTGCAGAACACTTATTAAGGAAAAAGATGAAAACTGGACTTAGAAAAAAAGAATTATGCATTTCGAGAGACGCAAAGCAACTTTTAACCGACTACCAAATACAATCAGTGAAGCATAATTTATAGATATACAGCACATGAGAAATGCTACATCTCTCTGTCAGCGGCTTCCCTGCAGAATACAAATCCCTGCCTGCTGAGTGTAAAAACGAACCATGGATCAGGAGACTTCTGTTTCTTTTGAAGGTGGAGATAGTGACAACACTTGAAGGTAGCTCACAATACATTACAACAGTTTTGACTTTGGCCGTGTTACATTTTTCCTCCTTTTAGAAAGTACCTCGTATTTGACACTGGTGTTGCAGGTTCATCCTAAGCTGTGCTGTGAGACATGCCTCATCATGGATACAGGTCTGTAACCTTACACCTTCTCTAACACCACAAATGTTAGCAGCCAGCCCAAAGCATTAAGCTTTCTTATAGAATGAAAGACCTTAATCTCTCTCTTTGGTATGGCGAGTCATGTTACAGTATTTACAGCATTAAGCAAAACAGGGAGAAAAAAGAAATTTCTGAAGACTCAAAAGTTACTGAATTAAAATTTAGCATCTTATCATCTATTCCTTCCACAGAGCTACTGAGAAAATCGTCCAAGATGGTGGTCTGCCTTAAGGAGTAGTGTAAGTTTCAGATTGATAATAACTCGGCTGCCCACTGTCTCCTGTAATAGGTGAAACCTTAATTAGCAAAGGAAAGAACAAAAGGAAGCAGACAAAAAAGACTACAAGAAAATAATTAACTTTACTAAGTGGGCAGGAATGAAGACTCTGAAATACAAAAAAAACATGCCAAGCTAATTAAAAGCTTACACACACATTGCTCGAAAGAAAGCATTCTGTTGTTGTATCTATGAGAAAATAAAACAAAACATGTGATGATATACAAAAGTAATATCCAGTATATAACAGGACACGTAATATTGTCCTCTGTGAAAACGAATGTTTAGCTTGTCACTATCCATGTTAGATAAAAAAAAAAAATTCCCTCATATTTGCTGAGTCATTGAATTTATTTTTAAATGACAGGAATTGTGGAAACAAAACCAGGGATCATTACAAGAACAAATGATTATTATACTTACGTGAAAGAGAAACTAGAATTTATTGTGTCTTAAACTAAGGTGTCACAAATCTTGGCAATCTCAGAAAAGGGAAAAATAGAATCCTGATATTCCAAGGGTTAAAATTTTACATCTCACTTGGACAGGGCATGTGTTTCAAGGAATGTGAATAAAAGATTCATGATCAGGGGCTTGGCAAGGTAAGAAACACAAATGTTTTTATTGTAACACAAATCGACCACACAGAAATAGTGAACATTGAGGGTGTCTGATTCGGGGGCTGGCAAAATAATGAATGGGACGCTGTTATAGTAGGTTTTGTTATTTTTAATGTCACTGTTCTCTGTGCCCACTGTTATGGACTCATTCATACAGGCAGACCAAGTATGATAAAGAGGGGCACAGCATCTCCATTTAGAATTGCCGAGCCAAGCACAGGACTAGAGAGCCAAAGACAAATGGAGAATTGAATAGTCAGCCTAAAGACAGACTAGTATATTTCTGTCCTCTGTCAGCACACTTTCCTTGTTGGGAGAATGAGAACTGTATGTAGGCATTGTGCTATTCCTGTATTTTTGAAGGTGGGGTTTGAGTCCTTTCCTGTCCTTGTTTGGACCCGGAGCCAAGAGCCTGCACATGGAGCAACCAGTATATAAGAATGGACCTACGGCCAACACACTTTGAAGCTGCTGGGCAGAAGATTATGTCTTCCGTCCGAGGTTAAAATCCTTTCAGCGTGGCAAACAAAAGATGGCAAGACTGCATAGAGCAAGACGCCCACATGCTTGATATGTCTGTCATAAGCTTCCCGTTTGTAATACCGCGTGAACCCATCAATAAAGAGCTAGATTATCCTTTATGCTTCTCGTGTAATCTTGTAACCGTCATATTGCATGGGGGGGTGGGGGGGGATAATACCTTTTTTATTTATAATTATTTAAATTCAGGTTAATTAAAACGCCGCAATTCAAAAGAACACATTTTCAGAGAGCTAATGCCTCTTAAGGAAACAGACGCCAGTTATTGGTAGTTCACCTCTGTCTCTCTCTTCTACTCAAGAAGCAAACAAAAGCAAATATGTTCTGCTGGCTCAAGCCACACAAACGAGCACGCTGGGGTAAAAAATATATTATACCAGTAATGGCGCACTGCACAATAACATGCAGTGAATACACTTGACTTGAACATTCCTAGTTTTCAAACTCTTTCTCTGTACGTTTAGCATTTGTTTGCTCAGAGGTTGATGCACTTGCTGATTCCTTTCCTCCACCCTAGCAGCCTGCTTCTTCTCTTCTTTCGTCGGGATCTATTCGCGTTAAAACCGATTAAGGCAGTGTTTGTGTTGCAATTAGTACGTTTACTTTAATTTTTCACTTAAGATGGCACTAAAGACTTCAACCTGGCTCAAGAATTATTTAAGATAAAAAAGAGGTAGGGGAAGTGACTGCGTAAGGATGAGAGCAGCACCCATACGCATGCGCCACACAGCCGCCCTGCTGGCTGCTGCCGAGAGTTGATTCTACAATAAAATAAAATAAAAATAAAAAGCGGAATAACCTTGGAGGTCAATCATCACCCCGAAAGCGGATAGCAGACGTCACGTAGTATATGTGTACCAAATTTCAGGTCAATAGTTCAAATGGTTTGCGAGCTACAGGTGATTTAAAATCCTGGACAGACAAACGAACAGCCACGGTAGCGTATTATATTTAAAGATATTGTAATACACATTAGAATAGGGGACACCTCAGGGCTCATGCACAATAATGGTTTTTGTACTCTGAACAAGAGGTTGGAGTTGTTGCCCTAAGCCTTTTCTCTTCCGCCATCAAAAGAATGGATGACTGGCACTCCTTCCACCTCTGACATCACTTCTGGTTTCTGACCTCCTGAAACCCATGCCTTTCTCAATATTGATACCTGACCGCACCACCATTTTGGATCAGTCTGAAGAAGGCTGCTGCCTGAATAAAATGTCATTTATTATTGATTTCGAAAAACGTGTTTTTTGACCATCACAATATATGGGGTTCATGTTAGTACCCCAAATTTTTTTACATGTCTCTTCGTTTTCACTACAGTATATACAGGATCAGTCTTTGGCATTGCCGTGGAGAAATTTTGGCCCATTCTTTTCTACAAAATTTTTTTATTTCAGCCAGCAGGACTGTCCTTCTGTATCGATTTTGTGTAAACCATAAATGGCTGAAACAGTGCCCACAGATCTTCTTGCCAGCTCCATTCACTTGCAATAAGAGAACAGATTTCCATTTCATCCAGCACCATTGTCAGTCATTTTATCATAAGAAGTAAAGAGTTACACCTTGTACGAATATCACAGAACAGAGTCTTATTACATTTTGCAAGTAAGAGTTGTGTGGGAATAGAAGACATCATCGCCCTTGTCATAAGCCACATGGTTTGTCCAAAAGATTGCAATACAGTAATCCCTCTTCCATCGTGGGTGTTGCGGTCCAGAGCCACCCGTGAAATAAGAAAATCCGCGAAGTAGAAACCATATGTTTATATGGTTATTTTTATATTGTCATGCTTGGGTCACAGATTTGCGCAGAAACACAGGAGGTTGTAGAGAGACAGGAACGTTATTCAAACACTGCAAACAAACATTTGTCTCTTTTTCAAAAGTTTAAACTGTGCTCCATGACAAGACAGAGATGACAGTTCCGTCTCACAATTAAAAGAATGCAAACATATTTTCCTCTTCAAAGGAGTGTGCGTCAGGAGCAGAGTCTGTCAGAAAGACAGAGAAAAGCAAACAAATCAATAGGGCTGTTTGCTTTTATGTATGCGAAGCACCGCGGCACAAAGCTGTTGAAGGCGGCAGCTCACACCCCCTCCATCAGGAGCAGGGAGAGAAAGAGAGAGAGACAGTTTGTTTTTCAATCAAAAATCAATACGTGCCCTTCGAGCTTTTAAGTATGCGAAGCACCGTGCAGCATGTCGTTTCAGGAAGCAGCTGCACAAAAGATAGCAATTTGAAGATAATCTTTCAGCATTTTTAGACGAGCGTCCTTATCGTCTAGGTGTGCGAACAGCCCCCCTGCTCAATCCCCCTACGTCAGGATCAGAGAAAGTCAGCGCAAGAGAGACAGAAAAGTAAGCCGGGTAGCTTCTCAGCCATCTGCCAATAGCGTTCCTTGTATGAAATCAACTGGGCAAACCAACTGAGGAAGCATGTACCAGAAATTAAAAGACCCATTGTCCGCAGAAATCCGCGAACCAGCAAAAAATCCGCGATATATATTTAAATATGCTTACATATAAAATCCGCGATGGAGTGAAGCCGCGAAAGGCGAAGCGCGATATAGCGAGGGATTACTGTATACAGGATTTTTATACAGAACCTTAACAACTATTTGCAATGTATGTCGCAAGGATGTGTTGCCTACAGGGGGCAGGCCAGCTCCCCAAACCCGACACAAGAGGCAGAGGCAGACACAAGTCCAACACAACACATGGCTTTTATTTTATTGTGGGAAATTCTTCCCATTCATTTCCCACATAGCCAACACAGTACAATAAGCACAATTAAGCAACAACACTTCACCTTCTTTTCTTTCTCTGCTCCTTCTGTCTTTATCTCTCTGTTTCCACCTCCACTCCTCCTCCAGCAAGCTTTGTCTGCTCCCTACCGACTGGATCCTGGAACAGTGGCAGCTGGCTCCTTTTATGTACTTCTGGGGTCCTCTAGGCTTGGTCCGGTAGCATTTCCAGGTAAGATAGAAGCCAGATGAAGCTGTGCTCTACAGTACCTGCAGCACCCCCTGGCATTATCCCTAGAACCCAACAGGCTAGAGCCACCAAACTGAAAGTCCCATTGTGCCATCTTGTGATCCAAGGGAAATAATGCCCTGAGCAAGCTTTCTCCCCAGGTCCTTCCATTAAGAAGACATCCCGGCTGGGCAATTGCACTAGCCATCCGCCACAGATGACTTCTTTTTGATGACACTTTTCAATGTCATCATCTGGAGTTTCAAAATCATCACTGTTTTTGGCCATTTCATCCTCATCAGTTGCAGAACCATCAGACAATTCTGGAGTATCAGTCTCTTTGTTACCTGATACATGCTTTTTGCATAATACACACCATTTTTGGCATATTAGATCCTTCATAGTCACACACAGAACAGCTCTCCTCCAGTCTTCTCATTAAAATCTCTGCAATTGCTTGACCAGTATGGAGATGTGACACACTTAAATTAACATGCTGGGACTGTTTAGAGGTAGGCTTGAAGAAACAAGCAGATACATCAAGTAAAAATGCAGAGAGGCTTGACTTCTCCAGATGTTAAGGCAAACTGCAAAGCATCGACAAGTAGCAATTGTATCTTTTAACAGCTGTTGGTTCATGTCATATTCCTCATGGATCAATGATGTCATTGTTTCAGATCCTAAAATTTGCAAAATGTAATAAAGGAACTGAAATCATAATATATCTATGGTGTAAACTTAGTTTCAAATGCATTAGTGCTAGTTATGATGGAAATTATAACTTTGCTTTAGGAGGGGCTTCACAAATAGCATCACACATGAAGAACCAAAATCTAAAGAAAATATCCAGTCAAAATCTAAAGGAAAATACTGCCTTTGGTAATAGTATTAAGTTGCTTAGCTATTATTATACAACAAAAGTGCTGCCCTCAAAATAAAATCATAAGTGAAGTCCCAATCAGAAACAATGACATACTGTATATAAACAAGTGTTATGAATTGTTTCTACATTTTATAGACCCAACAAGAGAAATCACATATGATAGTGAATGATAGCATGGTGCAAATTACAGGGGAGCAAGGCTGAGCACCCCTGCATAAGGCATAAGCTACCATGTACTGTTGCCACTAATTGTAAAAACCACCAATACTGGTGCATAGGCAATAGTAAATATACAGTATACTCATCAATGTTTATAATTTTAAGGTGAGGTACATCTTTCTTGGTAAAATTTTCTCAGTTCCATATACAGTCCACACATTAATAAGACTTCAGTTATGATAGATTGAAGTCAGTTCACTGAGGAACTGCTTGTTTTTCTCCTTTTCAATTATACAGGGTCACCGAGCTGATGCCCCAGCTCTTTATCGTGTTCTGTTCAACTTTTTACAGTGGTGAAGTCAGCAGGATTTGTTGCAAAGATGACATAGCAACAGGGTGTGGTGGCCATCCCCCAGGCCATGGTAGCAGACCTCCAGACAATCAAGGTCCACATTGGGAAAGAACAAACTCTGCTTGCCAAGGTGAAGGTACATAACCAAAGTTGTGTCACTATCCAACTGATAGGTCCGTCCCAGGTATTGTTCCCATTACATCCTGATGACGATATTGAAACCTATTTTCTAGTGTTCAAGCGTACCGCTACCTGTCATCACTGGGAACATATGGATAGGGCACACATACTGGCACTGTTTTTGAAGGGATTGGCTCAACAGGCTTATTATGACCTTGACAAGCGGGTTGCTGTGGATTATGACCAACTCAAAGTCGAGGTGCTACTGAGGTATGGTGTCTGGATCAGCAGGAAAGGGCCTATCAGGAGTGGAAATGTGACCTGGCGAGGGCAGTATGCTTCCAGGTCTTTGAATTATGGGGTTGGTTGTTGCCTAAGATCAGAGGTTAATAAAAAATAGATGGTGGAACTGACATCCTAATGAATACTCTTCCTGATTTTCTTGCCTAGCCGATCTGGCAACAAGAGTATCATTCCATGGATGACCTCATAGCATCCCTCTAACACCAGTGGGTGGCCTCGCAAGTTGAGCATTCAGAACAGTCCGCTTGTTGTTACATGTCTCTGACAGGATGTGTCTCTATTCCTGAGCCCACTTGTCGCAAGTTGGAAACATTGGTCTGAAAGGGAAGCACAAATGCCTTCCCTGCTGTTCCAAGTCACAAAATATTGCTACTTCAGTGAGCTGACTGACTGCAGCAGGGATTGAATAGGGGTGGTTGTAGTCAAAGAGCACAAAATAATTGCAATTATAAACTCCAACAGCAACATCTCCATTGTTGCATGCCGTTATGTGCTTCTCTAACAGTGAAAAATTGCTTTGAACAGTCTAACCTGTATCCACAGGGAAATTCGATCTTGTATAATCACTTATCAGGAGGTAAACTGTAAGGTCTGGGTGGCTGTCATGTTCAGTCCACCTTATCCAGTGATACTAGGGCGGGACTGGTCACAAATCAAAAGCAGTGCACCACAGACCACCCTAGATAAAACACTGGGCCTTGCAATCTCAAGCTGTTTCCATGTCATGCTGTCAGCTGGCCACAGAGCAGGATCATGTAATATGATGTGAGTCACATAATGCTGTCCTGCACTGATGTCTCCACAGAGATGGAAAGTGAGATGTCATAGAACTTTCCATGTTTAGGCAAACTCTGTCTTTATTCAGAAAGAACAATGGAAAGATGGTCTTATCCTTAACGGATTCCATTAAAGGAATTTGCCAGTACCATTTCATCATGTCAAGTGCAGTGAAGTATTGAGCCTTTCCGAGCCGTTTGAGGATTTCATCCATTCCCAATTTTGGATAAACGTCAAATTTATTGCTTTTTTTCTGCTTTTCAATTACCATATATACTCGCATATAAGTCGGGTCTTGAAACCCAAAAAATCGATCATAAAACCAGACCCCAACTAATACTCCCATTCAAAAATACATCATCTTGCTTCCTCCAATCTCACACCAGTTTCTCAGACACATCGAATTTTGTTGCAGCAGCGCAGTTACCAATTTCTTTTGCCACTTCAGCAACTTTTAATTTAAAACCAGCTTCATATTTTCTTCTGATCGAACTATCCATCCTAGATAAGGGATGCTCTTACAATAAAGGTGTATGAGGGTGTGAGATACAAAAAAACATTAAACAGTGCAAACATCACTTTGGAATAATTCGGGTATTACTGCGTGGTCACGTAGGCACAATACATAGACAAAAAAAGGCAGTGTGCTCCGTGGTTACTCTCTCAGGTGGGCATTAGCATATCATAATCTCTTGGACCAATAGTGTGAGTTTTCCACATTCAACTTATATATCCAACATTATAAAATACCCGAAATTATATGGTAAAATCAACCCCAACTTATACGTGGGAGAACTTAAACGCGAGTATATACGGTATATGGGGTTGCCGGGTGGTGCCCCAGCTCTTTATCGTGTTCTGTCTAATCTCTTACAATATATATCTTTCATGATCTAAAATGAAAGTTATGTTTACTGAGGAGACTGCATTTAAAATAAAAAATAAATAATTATAAAAATAACAAAAATTTAAATATGGACCATTTTGAATTCATTGTGAAAACCAGGCAGGAAAGGCAATGATACAATGAATGTGAGTGCATTTCTCCTACAAGCATTCATCATTGATCACTTTTATCAAGGCAATATTGTACATACCTGATCATGGAAGATTATTTGTGCCAAAATTAAATAGAATCCAATGTGTTAACTGTGTTGAAATGCAACACATATGCAAGTCGGCTATTTAATTTTGGCATGGTGTTATTGTGTCACAATTTCAAACATATCAACCAAATTGATCGATTGCTTTCACTATAGCAGAACATTTTATTGTCAGTTTAAAATGCAATACAAATGTGTACTGTATTTTAATTCATGCTCATAGACTGTGTGTCATAACTGAAAACAAAGCAGATATATTACACTTCACTTAGCAGCAGCTCTGTGTGCATTGCATTTCTATTTAAGACCACTCTTTAATTGTGCAAAAACTAAAAGGAATCAAATGACCAATAAGCATCAAAACATCAGGCAAGGGGCATCAGCAGTTGGGGAAAGAGATGTTTCCATCATGAGTGTGTTGTACTTGAAAAGAACAACAAGCAGTTAATAAGGCAGGGGATCCGTCGTTTTACTGAACAAGTGGAAGCAGACGATCTAAATGATGATTTCATTGTCTTGCTTGTCAAAAGAAGTTTACATTTTTTTTCTTTTTCCATCATTAAGATATTAATACATTGGACAGAAATCATCAGTTACAATGATGATAAAATTATAGTATTATTAGGTTTTATTCCTTCTAAACAAGATCATTTAATGCCAAATAGGAATTCTTTTTCAAATAAGTTACTTAACATCACAAAAAGGAAAGATCAGTTGTAATTGTATAATAATTTTTTAATTGAATATTGCAAAAATCAACGTATTTCAGTACGCCTACATATCCAAAAAAGATGACACTATTTTTATTCATCATACAGAATTTGGTGAGAAACTGTGTTGCATTCTTAATAAATGGTCTTTACATTAAATACTTTTTAATTATTAAGACTGCTAAGGAAGAGGTCAAAGCTGTGCACAAAGTTTATCATTTTATAGCTGTATTTATTTCTACAGAGAAAACTATAGCAGAGGAGATTACTGCTGAAAAAAATATTTCTTTCAAAAAATCTGTGAAAGATCTCTTTTTGGCTCCTAATCTACTTGGGAAGTAAAATATCACTACGTCAGAAAAGAGTGCTGTTGATTCTTTTTTTTTTGTAATAATAAAAAAGCACTATTAACATTAAGCAAAAACAAACCTTTTATGGCACCCACCCCAAAGTGCTGCTGCTTCTTTCATATCATCGATTCTTCATCTTTGACATTTACTGGTTTTTCATCTCTCCTTACTTAGAAGAGCAGAGTTGTTTAAAATCTTTAGGAAAATCCATTTGAGGCTGTTTTCTTAAAAATAATATCAAGAGTTTACCGTTGATATATTTATAAATACATATAAAGATCCATTCTGCTGGTTGTTAATGCATGATATAAGTAATATCGAAAAATAATCTACAAGATCTTTATTTAATATCAGTAAGAGGGAATGCTCTGCATTAGACTCCATTAAGAGCAACTCCTCTATTGCAGTTCAGCAGGTTGATAAGGGCTATTGTGGTAATGGATGTTGTGAAGTATCTTCAAGAGGTTTTTTTGTTACTTTTCTTAATATAAGTTTATATTGTAAGAGTATTCCCTACTTCCATTTGTTTGTGTTTTGCTCTTTTAAATTTCCCATCTCTTCTAAATTTTGGGATGAACTTACCCAACATTGTCTAAAAAATTTTAAATCTATGCCTTTGCTCGTAAACCATTTCCAGAGATAGACATTTGTTGCAGTTAAATTCTTTAATATTTTGTCATATCTGCCACTGTCCTAACAGTGTTATATTATAGTAATTTGTGTATAATACAATGAAACTTATATTAACAGATTGTATTTTAATGACGTCTAACTCTATCAGGAGTGAATTCAGTTTTGATGAATACAGAACAATTCAATTTAGACAAATTTTATAGGGCACCCAAAATTGCTGCTGGAAGAGGATCTGGGAGCACCTAGAACACTTCCAGGTTCCTTATAAAAGAGGGCCACCTCACTCCATTCAAGGAGCCATAGTCAGCAGGTGGAGGACAAAGCTTGCTGAGAGAGGAGTGGAGGTGGCAGAAAAAGAGAAAGAGGAGGAAGAAGAAAGAAAGGACTGACTGTGTGTTCTGTGCTGTAGGAGCAAATAAAAAGTGCTCCACCACTGAAATAAAGTGTGTTGTGTGCAGGAAAGAACTTGTGTCTTGCGCCTGTCTTTGTTGGGTAGGGTGGCTGGTACGCCCCCGGTGGTCCACAGTGTTCATTGACACTGCTACTTACAATGAGAAGTTTGTAACACTCCCAAAATCATATAGATTTCTATTTTTTTTTTTTTCATCTTAAGGTGTGGCACTTCTCCCATTTATTTGACTCATATTTACAATCTCTCCTAGGTAGAGAAACCAACCCTTCTTTGATTTTACCTATATTTCTAAACAATGTGTATCAAATGTCTATTATACTCATTCATATTCTATTAGGTTTTTGTTACTACAGTGGAACCTCGAGATACGATCACCTCTGTATACGAGAAATTCAAAATACGAGGAAAGTATGAGCAAAAAATTCAGATCTAAATACGAGCATTGGCTCGCGTAACGAGCCACGAGCCAGGCTGTGGGTATAGCTCGCAGATTAGCAAGGGGGCGTGGTAGCAGTTGCGAGCTGCGATCTGCGGTGTCTGCGTTTCTCACTTAAGTGCACAGGTGGGAAACTGCCCACATCCATGATTGTTCCTGTGGCTGATGGGCTGCAGCTGCCATGTCCTCCCCGCATATATAGAGAAGCACGAGCCGGTTAAGGGGGAGAAAAAGTAAAAGAAAAAGAGAGAGAGAGAGAGAGAGAGAGAGAGAGAGAGAGAGAGAGAGAGAGAGAGAGAGAGAGAGAGAGAGAGAGAGAGAGAGCGCAAGCACAAGCACAAGCACAAGCACAAGTACAAGCACAAGCACAAGCACAAGCAGGCAGGCAGGCGGGCGGGCGAGTGAGTGCAGGCTCGCGTGTAGCTGAACAGTGAGCTGAACAGGCGAGCCAAACAGCTGAAGCAGGACGGTGTAGAGAAGGTCAGCTGCATTAAGAGTGTCTCGCCTGTTGCAGAGCCCGCAGGTGAGACGCTAACAGAGAAGAAGCACCGGGGATTGTCATCTGTTTTTTAAAGACGGCATCCTTTTGACGTTTTAAATTCGTGTTAAAGGATTGTTATTCTTGTGTATTTTAAACCTCCACTTCACAACTGTTTTAAGGATTATTTATTTAAAGATTTATTGAATGCTCTACTGCACTTTGGACACCTGTTTTGATTCTTTTAATAATCAGTTATATTATTTACCAGTGTTATTTATTAAAGGTAGACTACAGTATATATAATTTATCAGTGTTATTTGTTAGGAAAATTGATTTTTATGTTAATATATTTGGGGTGCAGAACGGATTAACTGGATTTCCATTATTTTCAATGGGGAAGTTTGTTCTAGATACGAGAAATTCGCTATACAAGCTCAGTGCTGGAACGAATTAAACTCGTATCTAGAGGTTCCACTGTACTATAAGATTATATTGACAAATTCATGTATATATCCTCAATTAATAGTAGAATCATTATAGATGATGCCAAGGGGCATTTTGTTTATAAATTTTTAATTATTTCATCAATGTGCATGTCATGTGACTGCCTTACTTGACTTTTCTTAAATAGCACTGCAAATGCATAATTCTATTCATAAAATGTGAATGATTTTTTTTTCCCATGCAAGACTCCTTATTCAATCAATGAACATTGGTACTCAGGAGTGAATTGCTGTCTCTTGTTTCTCTGTTGGCTCACACTTGTTCACAATGTTTTCGTGGCAGACCTGATTTGAATGCAAATTTGAGAATAAACCATGGAATTTCTTTGCTTAAGCTACATGAAGATACTGACCCGCACAAGTTATACTTTGAAACTTGGGCTTCATGTATAAATGGTGCAAACGCACCAAAATGTTGCGTACATCCTTTCCAACCTAACTTCAAGAGATTTAAAAAATAAACTTGCCCTAAAGCCATGGACATTTTCACAGCAGCTTCACACCATACGTAAGCACGTTTCTGCTCAGTTTTGCAAGCTGGCAGTACCCAGCATCAAAGCAGTGCTGCTGTTTCTGTGGTCTTTCTTTTTTAGATTCACATCCATGATGTGGGCTTTATTCAATACACCGAAATTAATTGCATATGGTTTACCAATTTAAGGCACTTGATTGTAATCATTCCATAACTGTTTAATGGTAAATGGAATGTCCAAATTATTCCAAATACCATTGCTGCTTTAGCGTTATTACTCTTAGTGCACCACTGAGAGTATTTTAACTTGTTTATAATATTTGTGTGTCACAGCTACGCAGGTTGTGTTGACAGTGCAGGGGATTAAAGCTTACAACAGAGGATACAGCTTTAATCCCTGAAGGATACTTATAGCACATGCTGCCTCAGGAAAGGTACCAGTATCAGCATGGATTCCACTCACCCATGTCACAGTCTATTTGAACCTCTCCCATCCAGCAAATGTTTCAGAGCCTTTCCTGCACAGACCTTGAGGCTCAGAAACAGTTTCATCCCAAGAGCTATAAATGACCTCAATCACTCCATCAAGTGCTCCCAGTAGAATTATTTGTATTTATAACTACAATTACCTCACTGTAAATCTGTACTACAACTGTAATATTTCACAACTTGAGCCACTTTATGAACCATTTACTGTATCTGCACTATATGTACATGTATATCGTACTTATACTCTTATTTATGCTCTGAGGATAAGTATCTGTGCTGGTATCTGGAAGGTTACTAGTTTGAATCCCTGTTACTGCCAAAAGCAGTCCTACTCTGCTGACCCTATATGCTCTGAACCCAAGTGCTATATAAAAACTAACAAATTAATAATACAAGAAATTGTGTAAGGTGAAATAAACGAACAAATAAACAAATTTTTCATAGTTTTTTACTGTAATATTATTTTTTGTTGTCATTTTATAGGAAAATAAGTTTATGAAGGAGTTGCATATTGAATCTCATTGTTCCATACAATGCCAATAAAGGAATTCAATTAAATTCAATAGAATAGAGTATTTACAGTATGATTATGACTGGCTTTTAAGCTGATTTAGATTTACAAGAGCTATCCTCTTGGAGCTGTGCGTGGTTAGAATACTACGATGTATACTTGATATCATTATTATGATTAAATGCATTAATGTATGCATATTACATTTTTCAGATAAATTGTTAACTTCATTTAAATGATGTACAGTATACTGATAATAATTCAAGCAGTGGGGGTGTGGGTGGCGCAGCGGTAGCAATGAGCTGGCACCCCATCCAAGGACTGTTTTGCCTTGTGCTCTATGCTTGCTGGGACTGGCATATCCCTGGATGGATGGATGGATGGATGAAAATATTAAACATGTATAATGAAGATTTTTCAGTGTTCCTTGAAAATTTTGAAGAATCTGCATTCTAAACTTGCAGTTGGTTTTTCATTTATTACAGACACTTATTGTGTGCAGATTGGTTACATGGAGAAAGAAAACAGAAGGACAGGAACTGGGGGTTGGTATGTTTGCGTCACAGCAGGCATCTTATGGGAGGCAGGAACAACCCCTGGATGGGACACCACCTCATCATTACTGCTGCATCACCGTGCCCCCACATGTTTAATATATGCTTTAATGCATTTCTTCATGAAAATGATATCAAGTATATATCGATGGGATTTGAGAAACTCTAGTAAATTAAACATTGATTTTAAGATGATATTTACAACGTTCTACTTTAATTATAACCTTTTTTTTCTTCACCGTGTCCCTATTTTTTTTTTCTCTGTGGCCTTAATATGCTTCCATATGATACTCAGACACTCGCCTTTTCACGTTGACTTTGACATCTGACCACTTCTTTTTTGAAATTCTTCTTTTTTATACATGCTTTTACCATTGCCTTTTAACAAAACACTGAATGGAAAGGGCTTTTTATATTGATTTGCACATTCAAATATGCAAAATTCTGGAAGGAGTCAGGGTGGGGCTGTAGACAAATTGATTGGAATTTATAAAGAGTTTTTGTGTGGAACTTTGTTTGCACACAGGTTTATACATCTAAATTTTTTTGTGCATACACACATTTCTGTTTTTGTCCAAACGCCATGTTTTACTGTGAATTCTACCCACAGCATTATACATTAGGTCCATGGTTGTGAATGAATCTCTGATTATAAACCATATAATGAGAGCTTAGCTATATTAAAATGCTTGTTAATTTAATCAATCAGATACACACACAATGGTTTGATGGTAGATGCATACTCAAATCATTTGGTCCCTCGTGGAATATTGACAGCTTTGCCACTATATCAGATTTTAGTAGACTTTGTACAGAACTGTAACTGAGTTATAAGCTAGAGCAAAATATAACAGTAAGCAAGTGTCCCCAATTAATGCTGAGGCCCAGTCAGTTAATCAAAACTGACAAGTTTTGCATCATATTGTAAATAACAAATACATAGTAAACATTATCCCTCAGTTGAGCCCCTTACAGGCAATGGGAGAGAAGTTATCTTCACATCACTTTTCATGGAAAATAAGCTACTTGCAAAAAAAGACAAGGTTGTTCTGTACTATACAGTAAACACAATGGGATGGAGGCTGCCATCCCACTCTAAAAGACAACAGAAGAGATGGTTAAGGAGATAGACACCAATTAAACACAGAGGTAATGCCCAGTGACACAATACAAACCCAACAGTACAAAAGTGCTTTTGTAAATGTCTTTAGTTTTAAAAATCCAACTGTTTGTCTCTTACTGATTCTTATATTTTAATATCCTAATACATTGTATTCTGTCACATATTCATCAACATTACTGTTGCATATTCATCAACATTCATTTATGAATTTTTCCATGCTATGTCACAAAGACAAACTTTTTCATATATTTTGGGATTTTTTAATAAATTTGGAGTTGTGATGTTACATGCCTTTTCTATTAATTTATGGAGAAATGGGGAAATGCTCTTTAGAATATCAGTGATTTTAGCTTCTCATGTAGATTTATAACAATGACTGCTATAACCATTTTGAAAAAGATGGGGGAAAGCCTTCTCATAAAGAACTATAAATTACAAAGCAGATCTTTAAGCTATTTTGGACTAGCTTTTAAATGACAATATGTTCACTTTGTCTTAGTGATTAAAATTATACTTTCTTAATCAGCAATTCACTGCAAGTTAATAATATGGATTGTACCAGGGTTACATTTTCAGTCTTTTTTATTTGCATTCATAATTGGAAGGTGATTATGCAATCTCAAATCTTATATTCTGTTTCAAGTTATAATGTAATTATTAAATTAGTGACAAAAACATTACTACTAATGTTAGAATGAACATAAGAACAAGAATTATAAATAGGTGATGTTAATATATACTGATGATTTAAAAATTGGCCAGTATTTTCTCCAGTCATTTTACAATCTGTATTTTTTAGTTAGTACAAATGTGGAGTCGGCACAATCTACTGCAGGGCATAGACTAACCCATATGAAATAACATTTTAATATAGAGTAAATTAATGAGCATACTTGTAGTCACACAGGAATAATTCTGAGTTATGATTTAAACAGTTATCAATATCTTCTGGATGTGGAAGAACATACAACAGCACCAGCACCAAATGTGATGTGAGAATTATCTATGCCACATAACAAGCACTCACATCAGGCTTCAAAAGATTGTGAGTATCCTGTGATGCCACCATCAAATGTTAAACCTGTCAAATATGTAAGCATTGTTGAAGATTTAAAGTTGATACTTCTGTTTTATGAACGTTAAACTACCCAAATTAATTGGTTGTAACTTTTCTTAAGTAGTATTTGTCTAATTTGTCACTATAGGCGGTCCCCGGGCAATGTATGAGTTCCCTTTTTGCCAACATTTGTAACCCGATTTTGTATGTAAGTCAGAACTTACATTGAAAATAATTGTTAATGGAAATATGTTCAAAAAATCTCATACTGTTTTTTTTATTTGTTTTACAGAAAAATGTTTCAGATGTATTAATAAAGTGACAGTGAGGCAGTATTATGGAATGTTAAATCTCAAAACACAAATAAATTATTACAATGAACCACAGCTATTGTATTGTATGTTTCCTTTATGCTTTAATTTTATGACAATGTCACAATCACTCATACAGCTGTAAAAGGCTAAGTGATGGCATGTAAAACCACCAGCAGTTGACAGCTGATTCCTCTACAGGCACATGCTGCCTTTGTTGAGGAATCACTGAGTGTCACCTTCCCATTCTTGTGGCTCTAATCCCTGAGGTGGCACATCTGGGACATGTACATAGGAAGCTGGGAATTAAAGTGGTGGCTTCTAATGCTCCAGCTTAACAGGAAGCTGCCAATTGAGCTGCATGCTGCCAGTTACATTAAGTGCCATATGCAGATGAAAGCACAGAATTTTTTAATTCAAAATGTTCTTTTGAAAGTTAAAGTGAGTTCTGTAAATAATCAGACTAGGAAGTCCATCAAAATGTACAGTTCAAAAATGTGAATGATTATGATGAAGGCTGCATGAAGGGACCACCAAGGACTTTTGGAGTCTAAAACAAAAACCTAACAAAAAAATCCAAATCCTTTTTCCTTCATATTCGTTTAGGCTGCTTCAAGGAACAAATGACTTCTTCGACAAAAAAAAAATAAACTCAGATAAAACAAATATCCATCTCACCACATTTATCCCCACTCCTGTGTACTGTAGGGGATACATAAGAAAAGTGCACCCCCTCCTATCCTTTCTCAGGTTGCTCGGAATTTCCATGATGCACCCTCCACTACCGACAGATGTGACTGCCAACAAAGTTAATCTCTGCTGTTAATCTCCCCTTCTTATACACCCCTGGGATTCTTCACCCAGTCCCGAAGGATGCCTCACAAAGTTTCCTCGAATTACCAAGCATGCGTCTTTGTAGTCTTTTCTACATGTTAAACCCCAGAAAGAGGTCTACACATCTGTTCCCACTCTTGTGCAGGTGTGAATCACTACAGATTCTCCAAATCCCAATTACTCTTTTCCAAGTAATCATTTTTTTAGGCTTCTCTAACTTTTCATTTCTTTGATTCAGAGCTGGGTACCTCGTGGATGGATGCCTCCGCACATCCCAACCAGGGTCGAATGGAGTAGTGCTCCTCCACTTGCACCCATTGGTCCACTGTGGCCGTGTGCACTCACATAGCTGTCTCACCATATCTGACCCACTGGAGTTCTCAGGACACTCCCTTCCAATGCTCAAAGTAAGTGCCATACTGTATAACTATTTCCACCAACCTGTGAATCTAGAAATAGCTACACACACAATGCACACATGGGTAAACACTGTCGCCAACTTACCACAAGCAGAGGAAAATTAGTTGCATAGGCAGTTCTGAAAACCTGAGTGCCTCTCAGCCACCCATCTAAACTCCCTGAGTTGTTTTTTTAATTTTATTGAGTTCTTAAGACCTGTGCTGAAAAACTTTGTGGTATCCTCTGTCGCCTTTTCAGTCTGTCCCTAAGGCTCCACAAAAGTGCTGCTGCTCTGGAAAATATCATGCATTTTTCCTGTTCCAAAGAAGAAAGGTGCCTCTCCACCTAAATACTACAGATCAGTGGCACTTGCGTCTCACATTACAAAGACCTTTGAGATACTGGTCCTGGATTATATGAGACTGTAGAAGAAGAATGTTCTCCTCAGCACCATGTATTTTGTGTGTTTAGTAAATTAAAATTTTTATAATAACTATTTTTCTAACTTGCCAGTGAGAGACGCTTTGGCTTATGAACTAACAAAAATATGTTATTCCAGAGTTCAGGAGAAATAGTGTCCACATGAATAAAGTCTAAGCTGTTTCTTGTTTTCCCTTTCTCAGAGTGAATGTTTCAGGGACAAGGTCACAAGGCTGCAGAAAGTACATGTAGTTTATGCAAGGCGTCTCTCCTGTGCTTAGCTTTGAGAAACACAGATAATGCTTAGCTCAACAGACATATTGTTTAACTTTACTGTTTTGATAAGGATGTTCTTTCTGTCTTATTAATCATGAAATGCTGAATTATAAAAACCCCTCCTAATTTTTTCTCGGTGTTCAATTGAGCTTTGCAGCAATAAGTTATGCTCTTTTGAATCTCTTCTTACTGTGACTCCGAATGAATAAAAAAGAGAATTGAGAAATATTATCTGCCTGATTTCAGTGTGCCTTTTTCGTCCACAAGTCCTGTTGTGGTAAACCATCTGGACCCACTGCAGTTAACCTATTGAACAAAAATTGGAGTGGAGGATGGAATTATCTATAGGCTTCACAAGGCTTATTATCACCTAGAAAAATCTGGCAGCACTTGTGGTTTTTCATTTCTCCAGTGCCTTCTGTACTATCCAGACATTCCTGTTAAGGAGTAAGCTAAGAGTTTTGTGGGTAGATTAGCCCGTGGTGTCTTGGATAATGGAGTATCTTTTGGGCAGACTACAGTTTGTGAGATTCAAGGACTGTGTTTCTGATACGGATGTGAACAACACTGGAGCACCACAAGGAACAGTCCTGTCTCCTTTTCTCTTTGCTATCTTGTCTGGGGATGAAGCAAAATGGCAGACTGCAAGCTGCACTCCTGCTGTCAGTGCGGTATGAACACAGCATAAGTTTAGGAATATTCCCCGGTATGTTAATGGCAATGGCACATAACCTCTGAATCATTTGTGAAAATACTACTAAGAAAAAAAAAAAACTCCTGGCCTAAATAAAAATTTTTCAATATTTAAATATTTGTTAAAAGAATCCAAAAGGGATTACACAAAAAAGCACAGACAAAGAGAAGAAAAAAATAAACAAAAAGTGGACAAATCCTAAAACTGAAAACCAGAAACACTACCATAATTTAAAAGGATAGGTTACTTAGGGTAGTCTCACCGCTACATGATTAGGTGCCCTGTAACTTGGGGATCCAAAAATGAGGGCAGGACAGAAAATATGAGAAAACAAATGCATTAATTAATGACATAATGACACAAAATTACAGAAATAATATCTAAAACAATATTAAATAGATAAAACACAGAAAGGACAAAACCAAGAACCAAATTAGTAACACAATGCTCAATATAATATATGAACGACAACAAAACTAAATAAAGAGAAAAAAAATATTTTTACCACGGATGAAATCTTGGCTGATTCATAACCAAAAGAAAATGTCAGGACTTAATTGTATCTGGTCACATACAATGATTATATAGAGGGAAATATGCTCTATAGCAGATAGTGCCCCCTTCACTGCTGGTTAGAGGCCTGGTGTGCAAATAAAAGCATAGAATTTGTTAATAACGTGGGATGATTTTTGGGAATTTTTTTTATTTTATCGCAAAATTGAGGGGCTGAGTAATCAGAAAACCATCTAGGCCACAGTCTTGTTATGCCTTCTGTTATTGTTCTCTAGCTGCAATCTAGAATCCCTGTTGTGTGGAATCTTGTAAATTTAGTTGGATTTGGATGAAGAGCATAAGTTAAAATCAGATCTTATTCTAGGAATAACTTTATTAGTAATTGGATTCAAATTAAAGCAAAAAGTATAATCAACAAAACCTCTTTGCAGTTTATAGTTTTGTTGCTAAACATTCATTCTCTTTGAAATAAAGCTGCTTTGGTAAATAAACATATATTAAATACAACTTTTGATATGTGCCCTCTTACTGAAATCTGGCTTGGTAAATCTGACACTATGCCTTTAGCTGAGGCACCACGAAATGGTTTTATACTCTTTCATAAAGCAAGAAATACTGGCTGAGGTGGTAGCCTTGGAATAAGTATGTGTGATGAACTGCATATCACTTCTAAAAATTTAGGTCAAGTTAAATTTAAAACACTTATATTAGATATTACAATTGGTTCCAGCAGAATTATAGTACTAGGCTATGGAACTAATAGTCCATGTGTCTTGTTCCTTAATTAATTTGTCACTGTTTTATCTGATTCAGCTATGAATTATCATCATGTACTGATACTTTTAGCAATCAGACTACTTTTACTGCTGTGCACTAAGAAGTGCTGACTGTGCTTTGCAAACACTAGAGGCTGTTGAAAGTTTTTGGTCTGTTCTGTGGTGTGAGTTTTTAATAAAAAAAATACATTCTGCTCTTTAAAACTTGGGTTTTGGTTGCCGATAAGGAACTGTGTGGGAATTTTTTTAGCTTTTTTCCCTTTAGAAGGGTTTTTTTTTGCTCGCACAAGAGCAAAAGTAGCTGGTGTTTGAAGGTGCAGCTTGGAAAAGTTCCTTGTACTTGTTATCTGTATTTGAATTAGCATCCAGGAGGTAGAGTAGAAAGAAGCAGTAACTGATATCGGCATGTGTAAGCAAATAACCGAGTTGTCCTAACAGCGATTCCTTAGTTTAAGGAAAAGAATAAAAGGCCGTGGCTGACTTCAAGGCAGTGAAAGGGGAAGGGTCAGCGGTGCGCAGGTAAGCGGCCAGCGTTAAAACACCGATCAGGCACAAGGGGCTGTAGGAGCAAATAAGGTAGTAAAGTTTTATTTATTTGTTTATTTTAGATTAAACAGTCCTTAGCGGTCCAGAGGTAGAGCAATTAAGTGGGCGACAGTGTAAGGGTTCATTAATACGGGAGAATACAAACCGTGCGAGTGGAGAGCTTATAAGTAAGAGAAGCGCAAAGTTAGGAGAAGAGATGGAGAAAAGTACAGTTAACCTCATAGAAAGACAAATAGCAGGCAGCTGAGAGGGAGAACAGTACAGGAGCTTAAGGGGACAGAAGGTGTAAAATATCTGTAGCAGATCTTAGTGTTACCATTTAAGTTAAGGAGCAGCCGAAAGAAGAAGAAATTTAATTTTAAGAAAAAAAAAAGTTAAGGCAGTTTACTAATCTCAAATCAAATTTTAATAATGAGGCCAGTGCAATGCAAGTCCTGTTGGATGTTGGACTTTTTAGATAATGGTTTGGAAGAACCAGTTGTCTATGAGGGCTACATCTGCAAGAGATGCCAGCTGATCCAGCACCTCGAGCTCAGGGTCGCTGAACTGGAGGAGGAGTTGGCTGGCCTGCGTTGTAATAGAGCATTGGTGGACTTGGCCCAGGTGTCCTTTAGAGAGATAGTGTGCATCCCCAAGATGGTGCGGGAGGAGATTCCAGACCAGACAAGTAGAAATAGGTGGGTCACGGTCACAAGGTTTAAGGTAAAGGGTGCACACTGTCCTGGGGCATCAACCCCAGAATTAGAAGTGTCAAACCGTTATCATGTCCTTGCGGAGCTGGACGGTGTCTCTGATAATTCTGACGTGGTAGGCAGGGATGAGGAACCCCAACGGGCCACCTCAAAACCAGTTCCCAAAAAGAGAGAGGTAGTGATAGTTGGGGACTCAATCATTAGGGGGATTGAAGCGCAGGTGTGCTCCAGAGAGAGAGAGCCTCACATGGTGTGTTGCCTTCTTGGAGCACAGGTGGGAGACCTCCCTGGAAGGGTGGATAGGCTCTTGGCCAGAGCGGGGGTGGATCCAGTTGTCATTGTCCATGTTGGAACAAATGACATACATAAGGGTAGTCTGTCAATTCTGCAATCCAAATTCAAGGAGTTAGGTGCCAAGCTGAGGAGCAGAACTGACAAGGTAGTCTTCTCCGAAGTTCTGCCTGTGCCACATGCCAGTCCAGGTAAGATTGAGGAGATTAGAAGGCTTAACGCGTGGTTCAAATCTTGGTGCAGGGTAGAAGGGTATAGGTTTATGGGGCATTGGGACTCCTTTTGGAACAGATGGGACCTGTTCCGCCGTGACGGGTTATATCTGAAGTGGAGGAGCACCAATGTATTGGGGAGGCGTATATGAAGGCTAGTCGAGGATTGTTTAAACTAGGGAAGGGGGAGGCAGGGAGTTTAGGACAGGCCAGGTTTAGATCTATACATGGAAGAACAAACAATGGTGTAGAAACAAAAATGCATAGTAATGTAAATTCTAAGCAAATATTTAAATGTAGAAGGAGTAACACATTAAAAATAGCTTGCCTTAATGCTAGAAGTATCAAAAATTAGGTAAGTGAGTTGGAGTTGTATGTAGCAGAGCATAATTATGATATTATGCAATAACGGAAACCTGGCTAAGTAAAAAAGATGGGGATGAGTGTAACATAGAGGGATGCACATTTTTTAGGAAGGATAGACAGAACAGAAAAGGAGGTGGGGTTGCAAAGTGAATCGTAGAGCGTATGAGAACATGAGAGCAACCATTAAGAAGGATATCAGGGAGGCTATAAGACAGTTGGAGAGGAACATAGCAGATCAGGCAAAAGACGACCCTAAGAGATTCTTTCAGTATTTTAGTCGTAAAAGAACAGTCAAGGAGAAGGTCAAGTGCATCAGAAATAGTAAAGGGGAATTAAAAGATACAGACAGTGAAATAGCGAATGCCCTAAACTTACATTTTTCTGAGGTGTTTACAAGTGAGCAAGTGGATAACCTGCCAGAGGTAAACGTGACTACTGAGGAGGTACTGAGGGATTTGGAAATTGTAGAGGGAGAAGTGCTGCTTAGATTAAATAAGATGAAATCAAACAAATCACCAGGACCAGATAATATTTACCCTCGAGTTATTAAGGAGGCTAGCGAGTACATATATAAACCCTTGACACATATTTTTAGGAAGTCACTGCGCACTGGAGAGATTCCGAAGGACTGGAAAATGGCAAATATCATCCCATTATATAAAAAGGGTGACAGGGCAGATCCAAGCAACTATAGGCCAGTAAGCTTAACATGCATCACAGGAAAATTAATTGAAGGAATTATTAAGGATAAGATTGAGCAAAACCTGGCAAGGACAGGAGTTATTCTGAACAGTCAGCATGGGTTCAGAAGAGGGAGGTCATGTTTTACTAACATGCTGGAATTCTATGAGGAGGCAACAAAAGGATATGATCAAAGTGGAGCTTATGATATTATTTATCTGGACTTTCAGAAAGCATTTGATAAGGTGCCACATGAGAGGTTGGGCATCAAATTAAAAGAAGTGCAAGTTCAGGGTGATGTTTTTAGATGGGTGCAGAATTGGCTCAGACACAGGAAGCAGAGGATGATGGTGCGAGGAACCTCATTAGAACAGGCCGATGTTAAGAGTGGTGTTCCACAGGGGTCAGTGCTAGGGCCGCTGCTATTTTTAATATATATAAATGATTTAGATAGGAATATAAGTAGCAAGCTGGTTAAGTTTGCAGATGATACCAAGATAGGGGGATTAGCAGATAATTTGGAATCCGTTATATCATTACAGAAGGACTTGGATAGCATACAGGCTTGGGCAGATTTATGGCAGATTAAATTTAATGTCAGTAAATGTAAAGTATTGCACATTGGAAGTAAAAATGTTAGGTTTGAATACACAATGGGTGGTTGGAAAATCGAGAGTACACCTTATGAGAAGGATTTAGGAGTCATAGTGGACTCTAAGTTATCAACTTCCCGACAGTATTCAGAAGCCATTAAGAAGGCTAACAGAATGTTAGGTTATACAACACAATGTGTGGAGTACAATTTCAAGGAGGTTATGTTCAACCTTTATAATGCACTGGTGATGCCTCATCTGGAGTACTGTGTGCAGTTTTGGTCTCCATGCTACAAAAAGGACATAGCAGCACTAGAAAAGTTCCAGAGAAGAGCGATTAGGCTGATTCCAGGGCTACAGGGGATGAATTATGAGGAAAGATTAAAAGAGCTGAGCCTATACAGTTTAAGCAAAAGAAGATTAAGAGGTGACATGATTGAAGTGTTTAAAATTATGAAGGGAATTAGTACAGTGGATCGTGACTGTTATTTTAAAATGAATTCATCAAGAACACGGGGACACAGTTGGAAACTTGTTAAGGGTAAATTTCACACAAACATTAAAAAGTTTTTCTTTACACAAAGAACGATAGACACTTGGAATAAGCCACCAAGTAGTTTGGTAGACAGTAAGACGTTGGGGACTTTCAAAACTCGACTTGATGTTTTTTTGGAAGAAATAAGTGGATAGGACTGGTGAGCTCTTTGGGCTGAATGGCCTGTTCTCGTCTAGAGTGTTCTAATGTTCCAATGTTCTAAATGTTTTGCTCACCTGTTAAAGGTCTTTTACTGAATTGAAAATGGCAGACTCACTATCACACATTAGGTCCAATTATTACTTAGAGCAGTGATACTCAACTTCATGTACTTCAGGAGCCAAAAACTGGGAATTAGCCTGACTGAAGGGCTGCAATCCAAAACAAGTTAACATTTTCTGACATTTTTGCCGTTAGTTGTTTCCTAAAGATTTAAGTTAGAATGTTTATATACTAGCAAATCTATTTAACAAATTTTCTTTGCATTTGGGGTTACATTTAATAAACAGTCCTTCAAAAGAATAATAAATGTAGAAATTAGCATTTTATTTAAAGTTGAGCTACAAGACTTCCCTTGTTGTAATCATAACACATCACTAGGTAAGAACAATTTTATTAAATAACATTTTTATGAAAATGGGAGTAACAATATTCCAAGCTATTTTATATGAGGCTTCTGTGATGGAATCATTCTGTTTTATTATGCATCATAGTAAATTTTTCTGGCCATGTAGGCTGTCTATAAATGAGCAGATTTTATCCATTCTTAAATTGGTCTGAGGGAGATATAATTTTTTAAATTTGGATATTTGTACCGCTATATTTCTCTGTCAAAACAGACATAGAGGTTTATTGTTTATTTCAGTGAATGTGAATTCTTCATCCCATGCTTTGTTAAATGTTCTATGCTCATCTGAAATTTTGCATTTTGTCACTTTCTTGTCATTTTCAACAGTTGCTCTCTAAACATTTTGTCTAGTTCGCATTGTGATACAGAAAGAAACTTCGCTTGAACTGAAAAAACATAGAAAATGCTAGTGCGTCCCCTTTTGAGAGAAAACGGAATATTCTTGGTTCGAGCAAGGATTTAAATTCTGAAAATGATTAATAGACTCCAATACATTTCTTACCTCCTGGGGGCCACAGAAAATGCTATAGGGGGCACCATGTGGCCTGTAGGCTATGTTTTGAGTACCCCTGACTTAGAAAGATTAAATTCAAAACTTAAACATGACAAAATTAAACATTAAGATATTGCTTATTTCTAAATAAGTACTTAATTCTGTTTGTTTTGTTTTTATCCTTACCAATACAATCTCAGATGGAAACAAAGACAGTATGACATTTTCAACATAACCCAACATCGAAATGTGTAGATAAGTTTAGAAACTCAAACATAATTATTGGCAACAGTCTTGATTGATTGATATCTAACTGTAATGTGTCTTGAATAGAGTAGCTTCACTTAGTTTAATGAAGGCATTCAGTTTCTGAAATTGGAATTGTGATAGCTAGAGTGGGGGCTGAAGGTCAACAGAGCTGGACATATAGTATTAAATAGTATTGTCACACACATGCTCTTGGAGACATCCCTCATGGCTTCATTAAGTAAGTTTACCCTGGCCAGGCCACGGAAGATCCCTGACCAAAAACCCTCTCCCGACCAACCCTATCCAGGCTTTGTCCTACATATATTCACTCAATGGCCAGTGATAGACATTTAGTTAGGGACCCAACTCAGAAGCAGGATGAACCCCTGCAAGTCTGCATTTGATAGAGAGCAAGTGAAATGGTAATAGCTGTCATATCTGTTACTATTTTGCCTTAGTTATTTATTCTGTTAAAAGGAGCTACCAGGTTGGTACCTCCTTGAACCCTTGCCTGACATGTTTCACAGTATAAAAAGCAAAAGCTCTCTTTATGGCCTGCTCTGGCTGCTATTTTACCTTAACAGATGACATAGAACTAATCCCCTTACTGTTTAGAACCGTTTGGTAATCTAACAAACAGCACACCTGAACTCCAATGCAAAACACCCACAAAACATGAGCAGTGCAGATATAATGAACTTCTTTATTGATAAATTTGACACTATAGGATCCAAGATTTTGGTATTACTTTGCAAACTAAATATTGAATTGTCAAACCCTTCTTTTTCCTTGAGTGCACCATTGTAGTAATTTTAATTTGATAGTAGAAAAGGAGGCCATAATTTTTAATTTCTAAAATGAAACCTACTAGCCAACTCTTAGATCTAATTCCAACAACACTAGTGAAATGCTAAATTGCTTTTCTGACAGCAACAATTCTTTTTAATTTTTTTTCAATTTCTTCTTCAATTTTATCAATAGTTTGTTACTGTCTGGGACAGTTCCTAATGCACTAAAAGTGACAGTTATATGACCATTACTGAAAAATCAGAGGCTACACCCACATACACCTGTATTAGCATGAGCTCAAGCGCGTGCAGAAGGAACTCCGAGTCCAGCTCAGGGCGGCGAAGGAGCAGTACAGGAGAAAGCTGGAGCAGAAGTTGCAGAATAACAGCATGAAGGAAGTGTGGGATGGGATGAAGATCATCACTGGCTGCAGCTCGAAGCAGGGTACCACCATCGAGAGAGACGTGAAGAGAGCAAACCAAATGAACAACTTCTTTAACAGGTTTGACCACCCTAACCCACTCTCACACTCACCTCGGAGTATTGCACCCTCCACACATCCTTCTGCTGATACCAGCATAGGAAAGACATCCCCACCCATAATTACAACAGCGCAAGTGATCAGAGAGCTGAGGAGACTTCGTGCCAGCAAAGCAGCGGGTCCAGATGGAGTATCGCCACAACTGCTGAAGGTCTGTGCATTGGAGCTGGGGGGTCCTCTACAGCGCATCTTCAGCCTGAGCCTGGAACAGGGGAGAGTCCCGAGGCTTTGGAAAACATCTTGTATCACCCCAGTCCCAAAGGTATCACGTCCTAGTGAGCTGAATGACTTTCGGCCTGTTGCTCTGACATCACATGTGATGAAGACCATGGAGCGGCTGCTGCTTCACCACCTTAGGCCACAGGTTCAACACGCCCTTGACCCTCTGCAGTTTGCATATCAGGAGAAGGTGGGAGCAGAGGATGCCATCATCTGTATGCTACACCGATCCCTCTCTCACTTGGACAGAGGCAGTGGTGCTGTAAGAATTATGTTTCTAGACTTCTCTAGCGCCTTCAACACAATTCAACCTCTGCTCCTTAGGGACAAGCTGACAGAGATGGGATTAGATTCATACCTAGTGGCATGGATCGTGGACTATCTTAAAGACAGACCTCAGTATGTGTATCTCGGGAACTGCACATCTGACATTGTGGTCAGCAACACAGGAGCGCCACAGGGGACTGTATTTTCTCCAGTCCTGTTCAGCCTATAAACATTGGACTTCCAATACAACTCGGAGTCCTGCCATGTGCAAAAGTTCACTGATGACACTGCTATCGTGGGCTGCATCAGGAATGGGCTAGAGGAGGAGTATAGGGACCTAATCAATGACTTTGTTAAATGGTGCGACTCAAACCACCTACACCTGAACACCAGCAAAACCAAAGAGCTGGTGGTGGATTTCAGGAGGCCCAGACCCCTCATAGACCCAGTGATCATCAAAAGTGACTGTGTGCAGATGGTGCAGACCTATAAATATCTGGGAGTGCAGCTGGATGATAAATTAGACTGGACTGCCAATACTGATGCGCTGTGCAAGAAAGGACAGAGCCGGTTATACTACCTTAGAAGGCTGGCGTCCTTCAACATCTGCAATAAGATGCTGCAGATGTTCTATCAAACAGTTGTGGCGAGCGCCCTCTTCTACGCAGTGGTGTGCTGGGGAGGCAGCATTAAGAGGAAAGACGCCTCACGTCTGGACAAACTGGTGAAGAAGGCAAGCTCTATTGTTGGCATGGAGCTGGACAGTTTGACATCTGTGGCAGAGCGAAGGGCGCTCAGCAGGCTCCTATCAATTATGGAGAATCCACTGCATCCACTTAATAGTATCATCTCCAGACAGAAGAGCAGCTTCAGCGACAGACTGCTGTCACTGTCCTGCTCCACTGACAGATTGAGGAGATCGTTCTTCCCCCAAACTATGCGACTCTTCAATTCCACCCGGGGGGGTAAACGTTAACATTTAACATTATACATAGTTATTGTCTGTTTTTCACCTGCATTATTATCATTCTTTAATTTAATATTATTTATTGTATCAGTATGCTGCTGCTGAAGAATGTGAATTTCCCATTGGGATTAATAAAGTATCTATCTATCTATCTATCTATCTATCTATCTATCTATCTATCTATCTATCTATCTATCTATCTATCTATCTATCTATCTATCTATCTATCTATCTATCTATCTATCTAGTTACCACACAGTTTCAGTCTCAACTTACACATCATAATTTATTTGATACATTCTAGTCTGACTTCTTCACTATAAACAATACAGAAACACCACTAACCCATGTTGTAAACAACATTCTAATATGCTCAGATGAAAAAAATTCACAAGTAATTATGTGGTTAGATTTAACTGTGGCCTTTGATACCACTAACCACTCTATTTTGTTGCATAGGCTGGAAAATTACATAAGGCTTCCAGGCATTGTCCTTGTGTGGTTTAGCTCATGTTTATCAAATAGGTTTCAATTGACTGTTCTCTATCATTATATTCAGAAGTTAAATATGATGTCCTGTAGAACTCGGTACTCAGACTTTTACTGTATTTACTTTCAACTAGCTGTGTAAGCCCATGCTGTAAGTAGCCTTGGTTCCTAGAAACCATGGATTCTGGCACTTCAATTAATCAATCAATCGCATCGGTTGTCCATTAGCGGCTAAGCAATGTTCTCTTTCCTCTGCAGTTTCGTTTTGCCAACCTGCTCACCCCCCTTGTCTATCAGCGGCTAAGAGAGTTTCTCTTTTCTCTGCAGTTTCACTTTGGCGACAGAGTTGATTTCTTTGAGCTTCATGCTGCAGCCTCACCCTTCCGGGTCACCTCAAACTTCCAGGCTGGACTGACAGACACACACACTTCCACACATAAACGTTTATATATAAGATGCTTCCACTGGGAACTATGTTTAGAAAACAACATTTATTTTCGCTTGCATACAGAAGATACCCAGCTATACTTTTTTTTTAAAGAGGTGCCTGTCATTTACACTCATATCTATTCCTCAACGGAAGTACAGTGAGATTATTTAGCAGCAGTCTGTGAAACTGCATGGGTGAACTGACCTTCTGCTTGTTGAAGCATCTTGGACATGTACAAGTCTGAGGTATATTCTGTTTCTGGTAATGTTTTAACTTGCTTTTTTAGCTTTAAATCTTTAGTTATACTCATCTGTAAGCGCAATTTGCAATTCTGATATCATGTGAAATGAATAAGCTGTTATTTGGCTGGACTCGTGATCCATGACTGAGAGGGGAGGAGGGTCTTTAATTCAAATGCTTAGTTCACTTTTGAGTGCATTTCATTTTCATTCACAAGAGTATTTTTCAAAAGTTGTTTATTTAACAATATTTTAGTAAAAATGCATATGTTTGAGACATTGTGAGGATACAAATGGACAGCCTTGGATGACTTGACATGTGGATTTTGTGACACAAGTAACATGAGATATTTTTCATTGACATATTTGATAAGGTTTACTGTTGTCTAGTGTTGGTCACCATAGATTCCTGTATTATCAGAAACTTTGCTATCTCTGTTTGTCATTAAAGCATTAGATTTAAAACATTTCTCATTGCCATCTACATCAGAGAGGATTGTGTTGAAAAGGTGATCGGCATTACATTTTTGTAGGGACTGTCAGTGATGAGCTGATTGTGCTCTTGCCAAAAAGACTCACCTATGTCTCTTAATTCCTCAAATGTCTGAAGGTATCTTGCATTTCTCCACTTATTTGTATGAATATCTACAGGTGCACAGCAGAGTCCAACCTTATTGGCTGCACCATTTTCTCATTTTAATACCTCCTCGGCTCACAAAACATAATGCTTTGCAGAGAGCGGTAAGGGTAGCACAGAATATTATTGTCACTCAACCACCTTCTTTTCCTGAGGTATACAATATTCGCTGCAATAGAAAGGCAAAGTATAATTAAAGATCTCAGACATCCTGCATAGCTGTTTTCTCACTCCTACCTTCTGGCTCTTGTGCCTGAAGACTCATTGGACTCTCTGTCACTTTTTGCCCTTTAATCTATGTAGTTGCCTTTATTTCACTTGTAGATTACCACCTGATTTGCACAGCTAGAAGAGATATGAATATCTCTTCTTTTTACTGTGCCTTTGAAATGTGTTATTTGGAACTGAAAGGTGCAAAAGTTAATCAATAGAAATCAAGTCATACATTCTGCAAATTAACACTCTTTCCTGGACATTGTTCTCCTTTCCCAACCACAAGAGAACTCTTAGGTCATACACATTTTTATTCCTACTCTCTTCTTTCTAAATTCTCATTGGGAAATTAATGAAATTAAAAGTTGTCACACATGTGCCTCAGAGGGTCACTTCTGGGCTAACCAGAGGTAAGCACCACCACTCTGGGACATGAGAGTACGCTATTGCTGATGGTATTGTCTCTTTTTTCACCCACAGCTCGGAGAAATCACCCAATGAGGGCAACTGACTCTGCCCCTTCTGGTCCAGTGACTATAAAAGCCAAGAGATGCTTCCACAAGGGGTCATCTCACATTAGGACAGACCTCCAACCTGATCCTTTGACCTTGGCAGTTCTTGACTCTCCTTTTGCCCAATAGACAATACAACCAGTTCCTTTTATTGAGTTTCATGTTTGTCATCATATGTGTATTTATTTTGGAGAACTATTTATAGTTATTAAAAGGGGGACCCCAACCTTTCTTTGGTGGACTTGTGTGTTCCCTCGGTCGGTGACAAAATTAATGTTAAAAATTGCATTGTCTGGTTTTTCAAAAACTCACAATTATTGTAAAATATTTCAGGTAATTGCAAAACAAAAAAAGTATAATAAACTTGAATATGAAAGATATCTGTATCATATAACTTTTTATTTCTGTGTACTAGAGCGTCTAAGAATCTGTTACAAAATGTTGAAAATTAAGTAAACAAATAGGCTAGCAAGGGAGAAAGGCAAAGCTTTGAAGATTATGTTAATTATTACCAAGCACTTGGAACTTTTTAAAAAAAAACATTTCAAAGTTTTTATGATTGCATTCTTAAACAATTTTAATAATGATAATAATAATGATATTTCCTTCACTTTTCTCACTACTCAAAGCACTTTTCATAGTGTGTGGGGAGTCACTTCAACCACCATTAATGTTTCAGCATACACCTGGATGATGCAATGGCAGGCATTTTGCACCAGTATGCTCACCACACATTAGCCATTAGGTGGTGAAGTGGTCAGAGAAAGATAGCCAATTAGAAACAGGCTATGATTAGGGGACCAGAATGACTGGACCATGGGGGGTAATTTACCATAGACATTGGGATACATCCTACTCTTTACGAAGGATGCCCAGGGATCTTTTATGACCACAGAGAGTCACGACCTCAGTTTCACATTTCACCTGAAGGACAGAGCCATTTTTACAGCACGGTGTCCCCTGCACCACTGCACTGTGGCATTGGGATCCACATTCAAACTACAGGGTAAGTGCCCCCTGCTGCCCTCACCAGCACTACTTTGTTTGATTAGGTTTATCTATGATATAGTTAAGATTGAGATATAGATTAGGAGTAAAATTAGCTTTATAATTGGAACCTGGTTGAAATGAAGAATCTACATCTGATGAGAAATTACCAATTTGATTAGTTTTATTAAACTAACATTGTTTCCATTATGTGATATTTCTTGAGAGAAATGCTCAGCTCATACATCCTTAACTACACGGCTGTAGTCAATCATCTAATTTTTCAAAATGCTCTAATGAATATGTAAATGAGACTTTTCCATTTCTGTTTTGCTTTTCTTCAGCATCTCTTTGGGGAATTTATTTGATTGTTAATCCAAAGAGAATTTCTATTAATAGAGCTAGTTTTGGTCTTGGAGGAAACAAGTCTGTCTAAGGTAGACTTACATATATGATTAAATGTGTTTACCAAATCTTTAGTTTAATGTGACTGGGCATGCTCAGTGCAAGAAGCTGAAAACCCCAAAGAAAATGTGTCACTAGTGCAGGAAAGCATATCATGTTTTTGAGTGAAAACAGGTACAGACAATTGTGCATCTTAAAAAGCATTAAAATAATAAACAGAAGCATCCTTTGTAGGTTCCTTTTATCCTCATGGGTGCAGGTACCTTAATCGCAAAACCTAGAGTGCTAACGAGTAAACTGGCTGAACTTTTTGTGAATGCAGGTCCTGCCAATCTGCCCATTAATACCACAGGGCCGCCCAAGCAGAGCCAAGGACAGCAAACATTAAAATAACAGACACAATCACCTTTGTAGTTTTATGGGTTAGTAGCAGGTTTTTTTCTATTACGGTTTTCTCAGCAAGAAAAAACATAAAATTCCAACAATGATGTAGTTAGTACAAGCAAAACATCGTACAAAATTAAGTATTCCTGAGACGTACTGTACAACGTACAAAGTTAAAATGAAGCATTCAAGAATTCAAGAACATGCTTTATCAGAGGTTTTTTTCTAACAAACTCTATTCTATGACTGAGACTCCACATTTTCTGGAATCAGTTGTTCAAGATGATAGTAAACAACCAGCTTATAATGTGATTTTTTAATATTCTGTAAGAAGATGAAAATGAATTTTAACTTGTGAACCCAGGGACAGTCATAATAATGTAGGGAAGGAAGAGAGAGTTAACTTCCATCCATCCATTATCTAACCCATTATATCCTAACTGCAGGGTCACAGGGGTCTCAATTAATTATCAGTTTTGCCTTTGGCGATGTCGGTAATTAAGCAAATAATTTGGTAAGCCTCCTACTTTATTTATTTTATCTTTCCCTGTTGAAGGAAGGGAGTCTCCAGCTGTTATATCTGAGTAACTAAGAAACACTCGTTTTAAGAAACTGAATAATATAATTTATTGATAAACACAAGGATTGTACAAATATGATTGCTGAATATATATTGACATATGAGACAGACTAGACAGACAAACTTGGATTGAGTACACTCTCTCTCTTTGCTGCACGATCCTTTGTTTATAATGTAATGTTATGTAATGCAACTTGTTTGGATTGCTTTATTCAGTTAAGCCCTTTGCTGTGTCACCTGCAGCTTCATAGCAACTGCATTACTCTTTCTAGCACAAGAGTTTATATGCTGAAATTTCTTTCTTGAATTAATGGCTACTTCTTAGCTTTTTCAGACTATCAGCAAACATGAATGGCAGATTTGATCTCAGCTTTCTGGCCTACAAAAACTGAAAAAGTGGCTCATCAGCTTTTTTGTTTCGTAGAGAGGTTTTAGAGAGTCTTTCTGCAGAGTAAGAGCACAGTTTTCTCCAAGAGAGATTGCCCCAGAGAGTCTCCAAGGCGTTCAATGAGAATGTCTAGAGAATGTCCTCCAATGAGATCAGTGAACTAGTTTATGGAGAAAGGTAGAACCTTTCAGGACTCAATGATTTGACAGTATCTTACAGTTCTGATTCACCCTGACTGAAAAAGTCTACCATTTCAAAATGGCTAGATAATAGGCAAATGTAATTTGAAACAATAATTTAGAAAATCTGGACTGCTATCTAGCTATCCAGAGATGGACATTTTGGAACTTTTAATTGTAACCTCAGCATCGAAGTCTAAGTACCATTTCTGTACTTGAATGGTGAAACACACAGGATGTGTTTGGTACCACTGTAGATATGCAGGTATTTCAGTTATTCTTTAGGTTTATCATTTACAGTATGTATTATTGTGTTGTTCCCTCCCTTTCTTATAGGAATACATTTCTGAATACAGCACAAACATTTCTAAGCTTATAATATTTGTAAAGTGTATTGCAGTTTATCATAAAAGACCAATATATCCAGTATTTCAAAATAATATTTCCAAAGTTGTTTCTAGTAATATGAAAACATTAAATAAAAATTGTGCTGAAGCAGAGAGGCCACTAAGTAAACAGAATTAGTTATAATGACATTTCAAAGAGGTCAGATGGCAAAGCTAGCTGTAGGTGTGCAAATGACATGAGCTGTCCCACTCCTAGACTCACATTTATCAACTTCTATTGCCTATGCAGATGACTCTGTACACTAAGCCCTGAGCTTCATTATACTAGGCACAGCTCAGCCATTGATTGCTCTGTGAACCCTGGGGGGTAATTAAATATTCATTTTCCATAAACAGAGTTTTTCAGGAAAATCTTAGCCATATTTAAGCCAACAGCATGAATCATAATATCTTTCTACAGTGAAAGAGCAGAAAGCACTATTTAGCCCAATAAAACTGAAATACAGTATATGTAAGTTTAAAAACCAGACATAGACAGAAAGCAAGGAGATCTGTTTGAAAGACTAGAAATGCTGTATGTAAAGTTTATTTTTTTAAAGAGTTAAATTGTCCCTAGGATTGAGTAGTTAGGGGAACTAATTAGTAAGAGATGCATGGGTGATTGTCTTTGTAATCTTTGGAATTTAAAAGAACAGACAGAATACTGAAAGTTTTATGATCACCTACTGTGTATATGTATATATGTATAACACATTATAACACATCTAACAGACATGGGTGCAAGTGGCTGGGGCACCAGCCTGGTGAAGCCTCTTTTAATCAATGGAGAAACAAGAAGAGTTGTTGATGGTCCACTTTTCAATACGACTATTATTGTTTCTTTCCAGAATATAACTGAGAGCTCTGTATATCACATTCATTAGAGTCTATTTGACAGCATCCTTTCAGCAGAGCACCTGCACATATAGGCCCAAGCCTGGAAGGAACTGGGTTTGGTAAGTGTGTCAAGGGTTGGACTAGGCATCATTTCCAGGGAGACATTCAGAACTGTGGAGGAGAGAGGAGAGCATGTTAGTATAAGCATCCCTTCTTCCCACGGTATGATGTAGTCGATCTTACCTGAGTCCTATGTGCAAAAGCATGACAATGTATAGAAGGTATCTATCTATCTATCTATCTATCTATCTATCTATCTATCTATCTATCTATCTATCTATCTATCTATCTATCTATCTATCTATCTATCTATCTATCTATCTATCTATCTATCTATCTATCTATCTTTATTTTGAACTAGGGGGCTTCGCCCCCTGCTCGCTCCACTTGCCAACACCCCTGGCCTGCGTTACGCGCCAACCACTTCTAGTCTCTGCCGCTTGAGTATGTGGATTTCACTTTAACCAAACAACAAATCTTTTAATTCTCGTGGATACGCCTCTTCATTGGGAAGAAACACTACTTTTCCCTGACAGCAACACGAATTAGACGATCTACAAGTTTCCCACTTAAAGTTTAAATCGAACAATATATTCAATCTCTTTTTGCTGCTCTGTTATTTCACCGAGTAATAATTTCCATTTGTTTGCGCTAATGCGATCTTTACTATCATTTTTTTGAGACTTTCGAATTTTTGTATTTTCATTATCTCTAACCTGCTCTGCATGTGTATTGCACCAATGTTTTTGAATTCTTAACGACGTTCTACTTTGTCATCTACTCTTTGTCTTTTATTTAGGCCCCGGACGTGGTTAAATCTCTTGGCACAAAGTCTCATCTCGCGGGACATGAAAGTATCTCTCTGAAAAAGTCACGTCTTGTCCCAGGCTAAAAAGTCTCGTCTCGTCCCAGGATTTTTTTATTATAATAGAGAGATGTTAAGTAGGTTATATTTTGTTCTGACAATTGAATTTAATGCATTCTTTACTGAGGTGGCAGAGAGCGGTCATGTATTGCATGGTTAGGCATGAAACTGTTACAACCACTACTGCTTCATACTGCAGTTTAACTTGAGAAACATGGAATCAATCCATCCATCATTGAATTTTCCAAATCTGGTTATTCCAATTCAGCCCTGTAGAGAGCTGGAGTGTATTCTGGTACCATCCAGAATCAGCAGTAGGGCCACTAGGGTTGCAAGTCTTTCACCCTATCACACACTAAAACCCATCATTTTGAGTTACTGGTTGAACAAAATGCTCATTTTGGAATGTCAGAGCAAACTGGAGGACCCCGAAGAAGCACCCATAGAGACTGACTCAAACCCAGCTTACTGGACCTATGAGGAAACAGTGACAGCCACTGTAACACCATCACTGCATGTCTAAAAAACAAAAATGAGTTGCTGTAATGCAACATAGTGTTCAGCTACAACAAGGAATAAGTCTAAACTTTAATGTTTGCATAGCACTCTTGCTTTAAATTGTCTGCCTAATATTATTTCAGTTCTAACACCAAAAGCGTATAGCACTACATTAAATGTTGCTTAATTTATAATTGAACATATTTAGTTTCCTGTTATATACTGGTGCCTGCTAATAAAATAACCTGAAATAAAACACACAGCCTCTGAGGTCAAAGGAAATAAAAGTTAATAAAGTGCTAAAGTTACCAGATGTAACATAAGTACCTTTCGTATATCATTTCTTCTCCCTGAAGTTTATTCAAGCATGTCTTGTCCAACATGTTTCTGAGTCCCCTGTGAATTTTGCTGTCGACTGCTGAACTCTAGTGGCACGTGCACTCTGCTTCATGAGAAAGTAGCACCTGATCGACAGCCCTTTAAAACCCTGCAATTACTTTGAAATTCCTTTTTTCCGCCTGCAATCTGGCTCCTGTCTTTTATATAAGGCACCTTCAGATACTTTTTCAGGTGTCAGAAAAAAGTAATAAAACCAAACAGATCAAACAGAAGAAACAGTAGTAAATATGACCTTTTTTAACACCTTTCCTTGTGGCCTCTTACTGAGTTATAGACTGAAAAAGATTGAATAAATTCTGCAGCCTTGGCTATGTTTTAGTTAGGAGTTGAGCAATGTGGAAGTGTTCACTGCAGGCAATAGACATGTGACAAGCATGTTGTCAGAACTGAGCCATTAGGAGCTTATTCATCAGAATTATCTGACTGTAACTGCTTTATGTGAATTGCTTCAGTATAAAAGAGATGAAGTCAACTCAAGGGAGCAAGAACTTGATTTTGAATGGTGGGGCAATTTTCCCAGTAATTTTCACTTGATTAAATTTGATTTTAATTATGTGTAAGGATTTATCTGAATAAATTGTACCAGGATGTATCCTAATGTACATACTGCGCCATGTATTGCTCATGTCAGGGACTAGGGATTAAAATGATTTGGGAAAAAGCGGATATGTCTGTAATGTTGATTCACCACATGGCTTTAAAAGACTTCTGTATAGCTGGAAAGAAATTGAAAACACATGATGTAGACTTAACCCAGTGAACTATTTGAACTATTATGAAATTATAATCGATATATTTTAAGGGATAATTATGAACTGTGGTAATGGTGGGTATAACGTACATAAGGAAACAAAGCTAAAATCACTTCTAAGACTATCATCAATACTGCAGACCCAAGGATAAGCCAAACAAAAGCAATTTCCTTCAATATCTATATTCTAGCTGTTCAAAAATACACAAAAATGTTTTATATAGTGCCTTTCTTAAATAATTCAAACAGAAAAATGATCTTCTTAGACAACTTTTCGTTCTCAACACATTTCCTCTCATGCCTTATCACACCTTCAATTCAACTCAAAGTTACCTTATGTCCCATTGACAAAATTGCAGTACATGATGCATTGAAGCAATTCATCTTTTTAATGGATTGATTATTACATAAAAAATACTGCCTTACTGGTTTTAAAGGCATGCATTACAGAACTAAGATGGACTGGTGCCACGCTCTGGGTTGGTTCCTTCTCAATCCTGGTGTAAAATTTTTCATTTATGAATGCAGGATCATCACATCAATCACACATTAATCATCTAGTCTTATACTCACAAAACCCCTACATTTTTTGCTAAAATACTGTTAAATAAATACTTCTGGAAAATAAGAGCAATGCATGCAGAGAAGATGCGTTCACATGGAAGCGAGCTTTTGAATTGAAGACCCATCTCTTTTATTTATTGGTCAAGAGTTCTGTCTTCAATTCAAAAGCACATTCCCACGTGAATTTATTTCCACTGCTTGCACTGCCCTGATTTTTCCAGAAGTGAGTATTTTAATTCATTTTTTTCACACAAACAAACCCATGGAGTAGTTCTGATTAGTTGTAGACAGTTACTTTCACTGAAAACAGGCACAAGGCCTGCAGCTGCTGTGGAAGGGTATTGGTCATTGTCCAAGCTAAACAAGACTTGGCGGCTGGCATATTTTTTCAGCAGCTAAGCAAAGAAGAAGAAGAAAAGTAGGAAGTAGGTGGTGGATCTATAAATTAACTTGACTCTCAGTCAGACACAAACGAGGTTAGAATGAATAAGGAAACTGAACAGCCAAATGAACCTTGTGGATTCCCTTAAACAGCAACTGAATTAAAACCATGGTCTGGTTGGCTCAATAGGCTGCTACCATATACAGACATGCTCAGTGCCAGTAAAACCGAAAAGTGGTCACTCAGAGATACTGGACCTCCAGGAGCGGTGGACAGCCATACAACCCAATATAAAATGGCTTTCACATAAGGAAATGTATAAAGAAAATATGTCAATTTCATCCATTTCTTCAACTAGTAAGTTCAAATTGTGTGTCACTTGGAGCCAGAGGCTGTCTTGGCTGTATCAGACAGAGCACCAGTTATTCACAAAGCACCCTCAACCTGTGTTATCTGTTAAATAAAATTAAATTATATGTTTTACTGCATGTATTACTTGTTTATCATGGTGCCTGGAGGTGGTGACATGTTGACTTACATTTACATACTCAAAACGGGTGACAGTACTGCAAATATTGCTATATCCTGACATATTCCCAGTCTCAGTCCCAGTCATTCAAATTAGATCAAATTAAAGTGAGACATTAACTTTCTACACACATCACTGATATGAGTACAACACTAGTGCTCACTGAGTCAATGTCAAATTCACACAGGCAACAACTGGCCCAGAATTTGAAGAAAGGTTTCTAGAGCCACGAGGAAACAGATATAACCAATGTCTTTTTAAAATACATTGCATATCGCAGTGCTTTAAATAATGTATTTCCTCTTGACTTATGAATTTGGAGTAAACAAAATTTTGTCCATTCTCATCTACTGAGTTAACCACACAGAAGCAAAAAGTATCAAGGTTAGATAGATAGATAGATAGATAGATAGATAGATAGATAGATAGATAGATAGATAGATAGATAGATAGATAGATAGATAGATAGATAGATAGATAGATAGATAGATAGATAGATAGATAGATACTTTATTTGTCCTTGATGGGAATTTATAGGAGATCAAGAGAACAAAAAAAATATACATATACAGTGTATTATATATTGTGGATGCTGGCTCGGACACAGACAGACGGACACCGTAGGTACAACACCCAACACATGTTTATTCATATTATATACTATTTACAAGGTGCACACAACCCCAAAACTCCCCCAAAAGTCCAGGCCTTTCTCACACTGTCTCTCTTTAGGCCGCCTCGTTTCCTCCACTCCTGACTCAAGCCATCGAATGGAGGGAGGCGGACCCTTTTATAATCACCCGGATGTGCTCCAGGTGCCTCCCAATAATCTTCCACTGGCACTCCCCAGTGTGGCAGAAGTACTAGCTGCGCACCCAGAAGCATTCCAGATGTGGCGGAAGTGCTGAGGACCAGGGCTTTCCAGGCATTGGGGCGCCCCCTGGCAGTGACCACGGGCCCCTATAGGGTTGAGCTTCCGCGCTCAGTTCCCGTGGTCCCCAAAGCCACCAGGGCGGTCGCTCCCTTGTGGTCTGGAGGAGGTGTAAACCCTCCTACGGTCCTTCCGGGCATCCTGGCTGGCAGCCACCCCCATCCACTTGCCACTATATATATATATATATATATATATATATTCATACACATTCTCATGGAAGGGTTCAAACGGACCTTACAGACATCTTGGTGTGGGATGCCACCCTATGACGCTCGATGACATTGATTAGGGCTTCCAAATTTTTATACAGCTGCATCCATACCGGCTGGGCAAAGTACTCAGGCAGGCGAGCTTACAACGGCATAACGGGCTAGCTGCTTGACTATTTTTCAAGCATCGTTGATATCTGACTGTGGCTAATGACCAGTTTTCCCACATATATCATTTTTGTCTTATCCTTGCTTGCTGATCCGTGCTTATGCCATATCTTTTGAGGACCTCTGTTTTCAGCTTGTCATAGCCAGTAACATCTTCCTCTGAAAGGTCGTAGTACACCAATTGCTCCTCATCCTTCAGGAAGGGGGCCAAGGCGTTAGCCCACTCCACCCATGGCCATCGGTGTCTGGCTGCTGAATGCTCAAAAATAAGAAAATACACTTCTATGTCATCCAATTCCAAGAGCAGCATGAGTACCTGGGAAGGAGCCAGTGTTTGATCTAGCTGGGCAGTGAGTCAAGCTTCGTTTCGCACCTCAGATTCTGCCACCTGGACCATAAGCCATTGAAGTTCCGCTGCCATCTTTGTCAAGACAGAGTTTAGGTCCTGCTCCTCCGACATACTGGAAGCAGATCCTGCCAACTATGCCATTGTAAGAAAGACAAAAGAGACAAAAAAAGGTTTGGGCTTCTGCCCCGTATATTCAAAATCCTGAAGAAAATACATAGTGCATCTCAATGGATCCAAGTAGTAATTTTGGACTGTGTCCAAAACGGGATTGATGAGTTAGGGCAAAGTGGATGTTTTTAGAGCTGCTGAGGAGGAAAACATGTGTCCAAGGGGCCAAAACCGGAAGTGAGACCACTGATAGGGAAAGTTCTAGAAGTGAAGGTGGAGTTAGGCAGGCTTCTGTTCAGAGGGTCTGGAGGAGAGAAAGAAGGCATTAGTGCATCCCATTAACCCCTGTTCCGGCATATTGCATTCAACCAAGCCCGTTGACTGCCTCCCTTGTGCTCATGTGTGACAATATAAAACAAACAACACCCCCAACCACCCCCCCCCCCCCCCCCCCCCCAGAACAATCACACATAAGGACTTCTGGCTTAGATAATGCAGAGCTGCTGATGTCAATAACAGGCAAGTAAGTTGCAGTAAGATGGTGAGACCTGTCCAAATGTACCTCAGGTTTACTTTTTTAACATTTGAATACAGCTGGTCCAACTTGCTGTGTCCACATGTCGTTAGAAGTTTTTTCCATAGATGGTTTTATAAAATTGTGTTAACATTCCTATGACTCTCCCATGCCCCTTGCAGGCTATTAACATGAAAGAGTCATCAAAAGTTGCATTAAAGACTGAAATATTTTACAGACTATATGGCTTGTATAGCCTTGACAAACTGTAATCATACACCAAATGATACGCCTTTCTGTTTGTTATAGATTTTATTACATTCAAACAGAGTGAGGGAAGTCTCAGAGAAACAACCACCATCTTGCATCCATAACAATGAACAACATCCATTGCAGCTTGTGGTGATTTTTTTTTCTTTTTGCCTAGAATAGAGAAGGCATGGCTTTAGTCACCTTCAAAAAAAAAAAAAAAATAAAAGTAAAAATGCCATTAGATCTTTGACACTAACACAGTTTGCTGACAGCCAAATAATATAAGAGCTTCTTTCAAAGGTATTATTCTTTGACTGGCATACTGTGACACTGGCATATATTGAGATGTGAGGAAAAAGAATTTCTGCAAAGTTACATACAGTACTTTTGTCATTTTTGTAAGCCTTTTGAGCAGTGCAAAGCAAATCACAGGTGTTGGTCTCTTTGTGCCATCTTTACAAGACAGCAAACACATTCTTATCACTTTCCTTCCACTTGGAAAAGTGCTGCAGATCGATGGGCTGTGGTGACAGATAGCATTGACCGCTAGTGGACTGCTAAAATAATGGAACAAAACTAGAAATCTCATCTGGTTCAGAGCAGTTAGGCATTCAGCAGGGAAGCATGCCTCCTCCCAGCTCTGCTATGCTGTGTCATTTGCAGTTTTCTCTGGGTTAACATATATCTTTTTTTTTTGCAACTAGATCAATTTAAGTTTATTGATCAATGTTAAATTTTCAAACAGATGCTAATTCCAAAAAAGACTCTTTTTTTAATTTTAGATCACACTAAGGAAAAAGTTCATTTCTCCTGAGTCTTGTCTAAAGGGACATACCTCTCCTTTTATCCTAAAAGAGTAGCACAAACTGTCTGATAAAGGCATATGCAGATACAAATCACACTTAGAGATCTGGGATTTTTAAATTAAACAAAATATTACTCCCTGCAGATATTTATTAAGAAAAAAGAGAACATACAACAACATAAGAGTTGGTCCACAGGGACCAAGAATCACTATGAAGAGATTGGGAGGACTCAAAGTTTTAAATGTCAATCACGGTTTTTTATTGCAAACACATAATGCAGGCCCAACTGTGAGTGTTAAGAAGGCATGGCAAGAAATAGGTTCAGTGTTTCTGAAGCAAAATTTAAAATTGGTTCTAGAAAGTGGATGTAAAAGGATAACAGCAATCAAAGTGTTTGGAACTTGGAGAGATCAACTCATGAAATGGAAAGGCAGGGTGCCAGAGCAAAGTTAAATGTTCGTGCCCAGAATGAGCAACAGAGCTACTCTTGTTTGTGTTGGAAGGCTCATAGAGGGTATTTAAGAATTTAATGTTTAATTGTTGTAACCTTTGTCTCAATTTCTGGTTTCCTTCCTACTAATATTGCCTTCTGTGAATTACACTGAAATCAAAATTAAAGTGTTCTGATGTCTGCCCTATTACACATAGGGCCACTTAGAAAATATTTTTTCAGTGATGTACAGTAACTGAAAAGTAAATAATGCAAATGTACTTGCAATGCTCAAAAGTTGATGCTAATCACAGACAATATTATTATTGTGAACTACATCTAAAATAACTAAAAAAAGATTTCCATTAATCAAAGAAAAAAGAAACCAAAAGCTGAAAGAAAAAACAAAAAACAAAGGAAAATAAAAATTGTATACTCAAAAACTACTGAAATATATTTAAAAAGGGGAGAAATCAAAATGTTTTGTCCCTATTTTTTATATAAACTACTACTGCTGTTGACTGTCCCTCATTTTTCACTAACTAAATACAAATTAAATGGCGGATGAGTGCAATGATTGTCATCTAGCATAAACTTCTTTTACAAAGATATGTATAAGCAGATTAACCACTATGACACACTGGAAAACACAACCCTACCAAAAACAGTGAAAGGACAGGCTATGCTGGTCACCAAAAGTTTAATTTGTGTCTGCTGTCTGTTCACCTCAGTGGATCAAACTGAGTGCGGCCATTTATGGAATCAGGAATGTCTAGCAGGCTGGGTGAATTACTTGTCTTCATTAGGTACTATGAAGTAATTGGTCCAGAGTTTTAAAATAAGCAGCCTACTTCTTAAACACACGTACCGATAGAATTTGGTCATAATTCAGTCATTTAGAAAATAATTCTGAAGATGACTGGAACAAAAAGTGACTCTCTACATCTTTTATGAGCAATCTGCCATTTGTTTTACAATCCAAGCACTATGGAAGCACAGCATGCATTTATTTAATCATCATTGAATGGCTCTATGGTAAGCTAAAATGAAAACTAAATTGAAGTGATTCTCTCCAAAAAAAACACTAATTGAGGTAAGTTGCAAAAATAAAAATTAAAACAAAAATGTTCAAGAGTTCACAAAAAACTGGAACCTAGCTGAAAATGAATTAAAAAGTATAAATAGTACTGCAATATAAACTAATTTTAAAAAACTTTAACACATATTTTACCTTGATTTGAGATGGCAGCAGCTTGCTTATTTCCAGAACAGCATGCTGTTTAATGTCTGCTATATCGTGTGGGGGTAGTGGCTCATACCTGGACTGTGTATGTTTAATCTTTTGTGTTATGGTGACAAACAAACCAAAGAGAGCAGCTAACACTGGCACCTATGACTGTGTGGTCAGACAAAGCTCCAATTCCATCATTATATTTGATAATGATCCCACCATCATAGATCTGAACAACAACCATTATGAGATGACATGCAGAGAAGAGGTTTACCTGCTGACAAAGTGATGCCAGGAAAAAAAGTAATTTCTTAATATCAGCAAAACCAAACAGCTGGTCACAAAGATCAGAAAGCAGACCACACTCCCATTTACATCTGTAAAGACAAAAAAAGACAGCTACTCCTTGGATATTTGGTTTAGATGCTTCACGGACAAATAGAAGCACAGTTACTTGTGCAGTTTGACCATTTTGGCAAACATAAGATCACTACTTCTGCGCAAGACAGTGATGGTTTCCAGAATAATAGCTCCCATCCAGCAAGAGCCAGACAATTTTCAGAAACTGGAAAGAATAGACAGTGGATGTTCACCCCAGACCATACCCAAAGCAGGGTGGGGTTTGGGCTGCTGATCCAAAAATGTGACCAAAAAATGTCAGTATAACAACATTCTGCCACATCGTAATATAAAGCTTCACATTACAAAATGCAGGTTTTAAGTATAAATGTTGTTTGCATAAACACATCACTTCATCATAAGCCTATACCAACCCATGCTATCCTATTAGAAAATGAGTAAGTACACATCAGACACTTTGGAACACAAAAATATCGAGAAAGAGATCTCTTTACTACAACTTTGATTCTGTTCACACTCTTATTTGCTTCAAGACAACAGACAACTAATGAAAAAGTGCACAAAAAAGAGCTAAATGACAAGGCAGAGAGAGACGGGTCCTCCAATGAAGAAAGTGTTCACACAAATAACAGAAAACAGAGTGATGGAGGCAAATGAAAACTAAAATGATGAGAGAGAGAAAGAGATTAATGTGTGACTTTAGACTTAACACTCAAGAAAGGATCTTTACCAATCCGCACAAGTTCTAAAATAACACATTCATCCTAATGTCATAACAGTTCTTACACATTATAAGTTAAATCTTTGAAATGTGATTGCAGTGTGTGCTGGGTATATATTGAGATTGCGTTTGCTGCTTTTCTGCTATAGGCGCCCCACTAAAGTGGTTGGGCCCCCAGTTTAATAGTATTGCACTGCCACTGAGAACAGGGCACAACCAGTGAACAAGAAAAAAATGTAATATGACAAAAAAAGCCTTAAACTATTTTTTCCTGTTCGGTACAGACTTCCAAGTTGCTCACACTATATAACAAAACAAAACAAAAAATGGCGCTGTTTTGAATTAAAAATATACAAAAAGGTGTTTTTTTTAGCCTAGACACAAGTCTTTTGATGGTAAACAAAAATCATTTTCAAATATCAGGGACGTTGGCCTTTTCATCTGCTTTCTCCTAACCAAGAAACAGTGTAACAGCAAGTTTGCTATGCTTGTCATGAGGTTTCACAAAAATGATGTCCATACTTCCATCAATGTATGATGCCTTGAATGCCAAAACACAAACTAAACCACACAGCAATGAAGGTAAAGTGCTAAATAATGGCAGCAGACATCAAAAAGCCCTAAAAGCACTAAAAACACCAGAGCATCTTCAAGAGCATTACATTTGCACTTCTGGCATGGCATCTGTGAATCCATATGTGAGCTGTCACACTTAATTACATACCTGAGGAATGACAAGCCATACCTGAGGCATACAAAAGTTGCATCACAAATAAATGTGAAAGCAATTGCAATGACAAAAATAAAATAAAGAACCAAATGTAATACACAAAACCAGTGCCCAATGAAGTAAATGTTCTGGGATCTCAGTTCTTCTACTTCTACTGGCAAAGCAACATAAAATGGTGACAAAAAAAAACAACAACTAGATTTTCTTTATTGGACTCTACATCATTTATTTTGAGTAACAGAGATTAGGCAAAATCTCACAAAAACACATGAAGTATTCAGTTTAAGAGTTACATCAACAAGCTTTCGTGCATTGTGAACAACTGTAATAATCTTTTGACATCTGAGGCAGCACTGCATTGAACAGGCCTCGTTGAAGTAGAACCAAGACTAAATAAACAAAATAATCTTCTTAAGGCTGTAGGAGGGAAGGGACAAAAGGAACAGAACTAACAAAAGAAGAGCCCATTCATCTATTATGTGAGGAATGAGCATATGCTCACTCTGTAATAGAATATTTGGCTTTTGGAGCACCCTAACTAGCATCTAAAAACCAAGAAAATGTAACATCAAATGAAAAATATCTTTGGTTAGGATGTGCAAAAAGGAAGCAGAACACTTTAGAGGAGCACTAGTCAAACTCTCTTCTAGGTATGCCTCATTCTGCAAGTATTCATCAAAAGGAAATTCATGGAAATGTCAATTTCCTGCCTGTAAATTAATTATTTTTTTATTCTTTTCATTATATTCTTATTTTTGTATGCCAAAATGTGGAGAAATGTAAGAAGGATTTTATAGGAAGTGTTATTATCAGCAATTAACAACTTTTCAGAACATAACAAGAGCTTTGACAAGAACAAGCCATTTACCCCAAATTGCTAGTCAATTTCAATTCATTAGTTTCCAAAACATGATCAAGCCAAAATCTAATCTGATGGTTCCCAAGGTGCTACTCTCCCCAACACTATTTGATTACATCTTCCTTGTAATTACAGTCCTTTGTGTGTGAAGAAATAGTTCTTAACATTACTGAAAAAGTTAGCTTTAATCAGCTCTCTGTGACCCCACATAAATAAATTATGACAATGGCTGTACTCGTGGGATACAGTTCTAGAAAACAATATAAATCTTTATTAACATTTATTATTAAAGAAAAACCAGTCACATCCCCAAGAAAGGTAGGAGATAAGGAGATGATATAAAACAAACTTTAATTACCATCATAGAATTAGATACTTGTAATCAGATTGTTTACAGCAGGAGCCTGCAGTTACCAGAACACTCCAAAGAAAAAGACATTTTTGAAAATGAAAAGTAACTAATGAATAAGAGTAAATGCATAATTGCAGTCAGGTTAGAAAAGTTGCCATCTATCAAAATGCAGATTTTGCCTTTCAGCAGTTAAAACAATGCAAAGTATCTGGGTCAGCCTGACCTACAACAAAAGATAAGAAATTCCCTTCCTTCTTAGAATCCATTGCTTGGATCTAGCCCAGAGAGGAAATGGCTGTCTGGGATAGAGTCTAGGCATGCAGTGACAAACGCGTTCACGTCAAGAGAAAAAATTGAGGTAGTTGGTTAAAGCCTGAGATAATATTTAATACAAAAAGTGGGAAGGAAAAGAAAGGAGTCTTGGTAAACAGTAAATATAAACAGAGTGGAGGATGCAATTATCTATCTGCTCCACAAGACTTATTCTCACCTGGACAGCATGTGAGGATTATGTTTTTTGATTTCTTCAGTACCATCCAGTCATCCCTGTTAAGTGGTAAATTCAGAAATATGCAGGTGGATAAACCAGTTTGTGAGACTCAAGAACTGTGCTTCTGATACAGATGTGATCAACACTGGAGCACCACAAGGAAGAGTCCTCTCTCCTTTTCTCTCTACTCTGTACATCTCAGACTATAAATATACGACCAGGTCTTGTCTCTTACAGAAATTCTCAGATGTATCTGCACTTATGGGGTGTATTGAAAAAGGGGATGAGACAGAGTATGGGAGTCAGGTGGAGAATTTTGCTTCTTGGTGCAAAGAAAATTGTCTGCATCTTAACATCAGTAAAACGAAGGAACTGGTTATTGATTTCCATCACACCAAAGAGCCTCTATGTCTGGTCACTATGCAGGGAGTGGATGTAGAGGTGGTCCACTCCTGCAAGCACTTAAGGGTCCACATCAATGACAGGCTGGACTGGTCTCATAACACAGGCAAACTGTATATGAAAAGGAAGAGCAAGGTCTTTTTTCTTAGGAGACTGTGTTCCTTTAATGTGGGAAGTGACATCTTGCACATCTTCAACAAGCTAATTAAAGGGGCAAGCTTAGTTATGGAGCACACTCTGGACCCCACTGAGGTTGTCGCAAAGGAGAGAATTAAAACAAAACTGAGTGTCATTATGAACAATGCTGCACTTCTTCTCTCTGCCACACTAACATTGAAAACTTTCAGCCAACGAATCAATCATTAGTGTGTCGAGAAATGCTACTGGGGCTCCTTTATACCAGCAGTAATACATCTGCATAATGTCTCACTGTGACTGGGACAGCCAAGTTAGAAGACTTCATTCCTTTTAAATTTTCTTTCTTTTTAGTCATTATAATGTGTGCATGTTTGTGTGTGTATGTATAGACACAAATTTATGTATTTATTTATTTAAAGAGGTTCCGTAAAAAGCCAATGTTCCCTCCAAACAAAATTCTATCTGCCTCTCGATCAATATTGTTGTTCTACTAGGGATGATTGATTTTTATCACCTGACAGAATGTGATATATTTAGTGGATTGGAAATTTGTGTACAGTGTATTGTTTAATCACACAGGAGCTTAAAAAACAGAAATACTGTATTTATGTTGTAAACTTGTGTGACATACAATTCATTTATATTCAAAGAAGCCTTATCAGCATACAATGAAAATATGATTAATAAAAATCAGAGGTTGCAAGTAGTATTGAAAATGGGCCATGAAACTTGGCTAGTTTAGTATTTTTTTATGCTTTATTAATTACAGTACATTAGAATATCTAGATGAGAACAGGCCAGTCAGCCCAACAAAACGCTATCGACTTAATTCTTCTAAGATAACATCAAGTCTAGTTTTGAAATTCCTACTGTCTACCACGCTACTTGGTAGCTTATCCAAGTGTTTATGGTTCTCTGTGTTACCCTTCACAAGTTTCCAACTGTGTCCCCGTGTTCTTGATGAACTCATTTTGAAATAACTGTCTCGATCCATTGTACTAATTCCGTTCATAATTTTAAACACTTCAATCATGTCACCTCTTAATCTTCTTTTGCTTAAACTGAAAAGGCTCAGCTGAAAAGTTGCTCTTCTCTGGACTTTTTCCAGCAGTACTATGTCCTTTTTTGTAGCCTGGAGACCAAAACTGCACACAGTATTCCAGATGAGGTCTAAGCAGTGAGTTATTAAGCCTAAGTGTAACCTCCTTGGACTTGTACTCTACACATTGTACTATATAACCTAGCATTCTGTTAGCCTTCTTAATGGCTTCTGAACACCATTTGGAAGTTGATAGTGTCAATTCCACTACGACTCCTAAATCCTTCTTATAAAGTGTACTTTTGATTTTCACACATCCCAAAATCTAACATTTTTTCTTCCTACATGTAATACTTTACATTTACTTACATTAAATTTCATCAGTGAAAAATCTACCCAATTCTGTATGCTGTCCAACTTCGCCTGTGATTCACAGATTCTTTAACAAAATTTCTAATTTGGAGGTAGTGAAAGAAGTGTGTTGCTGGAAAGTTAAATTTGGAGTGTAATTGTTCATAGGATGCAAAGATGTTGTCTATGTACAGATCTCTAAGTGATTTAATCCCAAATGTTTTCCAGACATTAAAACTGCATACTTTAGAGAGGGTGGAAAAAGGTGGTTCTCGTGCAGAGGTGCCACAGATAAAAGCTTCTCTGTCTTAAAATACTTCCTACATTGGTTCCATATTCTGAGTGAGTGAAGCACAATTGGGTTGTTAGTATATTGGCGATAACTTGTATTTATTGGGGTACAAAGAAAGGAATATAAAGAAGTACTGCAGGATTTTATTTTTATTGCGGACCAAGCCTGTGTATGTTCATCTATTTGTGTCCATGTCCAGGTTTTTATAGCTTGTATATTTGTTGGCCAATAAAAAAATTGAAAGTTAGGTAGAGCCGTGTCACCTTCCGCCGTAGGTCTTTGTAGGATCTCCCTTTGGATACATGAATGTTTTGAATTCCAAATAAATGAGGATATGGTTGAATCTAATGATTTAAGTGATTTATTGATTGTATATTGATTGTATATTTCAATGTTTTGAAACAGAAAAAAAAATAGATTAGGAAGGACTGCGGTGGGTTAGCGCCCTGCCCTGCATTGGTTCCTGCCTTGTGCCCTGTGTTGGCTGGGATTGGCTCCAGCAGACCCCCGTGACCCTGTGTTCACATTCAGCGGGTTGGAAAATGGATGGATGGATTAGGAAGGACATTTATCTTGACAGTGTTAATTCTTCCAGCTAAAGTGAGATGAAGGATAGACCATCTATGCAAGTCTTACTTAATTTTTTCCATGCAGACAGCAAACTTTTGTTGATAAAGAGCTTTATGTTTACTTGTGATGTTTACGTCTACGTATTTAAACTGATCTGCGATTATAAAAAGGCAGGTGTTCAATCTAATATTGTGTTGTTGAGAATTCACTGGAAAATTACATTTCAAATTTGGATTGCAGATCTGATAGAACCTATCTCTACTTATCTGGTCTGGCGTCTCCTCCTGCACCACCTTAGAGGGGTACACTATCTCTCTAATGGACACCTGGGCCACGTCCACCAATTCTCTACTACAACACAGGCTGTAGTAACTTCAGTACCTGAAAAGATAACCTGGTGTGGAATTAATGTGCAAAAGTTATGCTGATAATATTAACTATAAATATTATTAATAAAGTGTGCAGGCCACTGTTGAATTCAGACTTCATAATTATTCTCAAAATTATAACTATCCTCAAAAGTTATTCATCGGATTCTTGAAGAGAAACAACAAACCAGTCGTACTGCAGTTTAAAAAATTTATTATGAAGCATACACCAGGAAAACGGCCAACTGCTTTCCTGAATAATGCTGATTATAAGTAAAAAGAGACAATGCCAGAGGAAGCAATTTGTTTTACAACCAGAAGGAAAGTACCCATGTTAGGATACACTTCTGTTATATATTCACTTAAAGTGTATTAATCATTAAAGTGATCAGTCATGTCACTTTAACCCTCCAGATGTCTCCAGGGTTAGTATATCACTCAGATAAACTTCTGAGAGACAGATTATACAAAACAATACAAGGAAGACAGGTTTTCTTTAGCAGAAGTAATTATTATCCAGCAGTTATCCTGTGTTACCTACAACATAGAGTGGCTAAATGTAAATAACACAATAAAAAGATCAATTGAATTTAGACCACACCATAGACAATAAGAAGCCAATTTTGATTCTTGAAATATGACCAAACACATTGATATGTCCTATAAAATCATGCATTTCTCAATCAGTACAAAATTCAATCTAAAGAATTACAGTATGTGTAATTAAAGACCAAATGGAAAACACAGTGCAGTTAACTGGTGCATTAAAGATTGAAAAGCATTATAGGCACAATCCAGCTAAAATTGTTTTTATTTTTTTTTACTAAACAACATATATCTATATTTATTAACAGTACAGATGTATCAATATGGTTTTTCCTTAAACTTCAAATATAAATGAGAGCAAAAAAAGTTGAGCAAGACATGCTATTAATTTATATGCTGACCTTTTGATGGAAATTTAATTAAAAAGAGACTTCATTTATTACTTAAGGCAGCACAGTGATGACAGTTAGAACAGCTACTTTACATATACTGTAGTTTTTAGGTTGTTATCTATTTTTCTTCTGTTCTTTTAAATTCTGTTTTCAGAAGTAACAGTTTTAACTGTTATGGTAGACCTTACCTATATAGCACAGATTTTTGGAATTGTAGAGAAAAAAATCATATGGCATAATGAAGTCACTATTGGGTAAAAATTGTAACTTAAGATTAATTTCTGGATATCTAAAATATTCAGATTTGCAGTTTATTAAGGTTGCATGGGGATGTCAAACTCCTGTTAAATATGGATGGATGTGACTTTCTTTAGCCATATGGTTTAATTAAGTCTCAGATAGCACCATGTGAAAAGAAGTTCCTATGTTGTCCTAAAGAGCAAAGCATAAAAATATAATTGTAAGCAAAACAAAAAACAACTAACTGGTGAAAACGTACTAATATACAAGAACTGGGATAACATTGTTGATAATAAGTAGCAAAAAAGCAAAACACATAAGGAACGATTTGCAATGAAATTTAAAAAAAAAAAAAACTTTTACTCCAGCAGCATTACTCTTTTCATGTCAATTTAGGTGCACAGAAAACTTAATTTCATCCCATTCACGTCTCAAGGCAGACATTCTGTTCTGCTATACCCAAGTTTTCAAGAAACGCTGTCCCTAAATGGGGATTGGTGCAGTTTTAAAAAAGCAAGCTGCTGTTTAACTCCGTGTTAAGTCTTTTTATAAAAACTCAAGTATTAAAAAAGGGAATATTATTCCTCAAGGGTTTTCTTTAATGTTAACTGCAGAGCACAATACCTAAAAGAGCACTGGCAAGCCTATCAACTACAATTCAAGCAGGTGGATTATTCTTAACATTTAGAACCATTTTGTCATGCTTTTAGTGAGTAGAGTGTTTTTAATGACTGAAAAATCAGGTTTATCAATTCTCAGTTTTAATAAGTGGTCAAGATGTAAAAAGTTAGAAACTGGGAGCTGGTTAGCACAGGTCGCAAAATCAAGACATTAGACAAAACTCAGAGTGAAAATATTCAAGAACAGAGGCGTAATGAAAAGTACATGAAAAGATCAAGTATTTTAACACAAAGATACACAGGAGAGTATATGTGAAGTGTCTCATCAGTCGAGCTGTGTAATCCAAAACCCCAAAAACCACAAGGTGTCCCTCTTGACATAATGACAAAGTAGCAACACCCGTGATAAACAAAATGGTGGTGGAAATGGTACAAAACAAGCCACTAAAATTTAATTGTAACGTGAAGAATAGATTCTTTGATCTCAAAAACTCAAGTAATGAGTATCTACTTTTTTGCCCAAGAAAGGAAGCAAAAATTATCAAAGGTAATCCTTCCATAATACATTTTAATACAGTGGACCGAAAATCTGACTAAGATCACAAGTATTACTTTTCCACATTTAAGTTTAAATGCAAGCCTGATTGCCACCCGAGAATTAACAACTTGATACTTTATTCTTCAAAATCAAGCTTCACAGATCATACTGCAGAAATCACAGTACTGTAATAGAAGTGTAAATAGGATGGCATGGTGTTTAGAGTTTACTTTGGGTACTCTAGTTTTCTTTTTGTATTCCAAAGATGCAGTAACTTATAAGTTAATTGTGGTTTGTAAAGTGGCCCAGTTTTAGTGTGCCCTGCAAATGCTATGGTTCAGCCAAGGTTATTGTCCTGACTTAAGTTTATTTCTTGTTTGTTTGATATTTTTGTTTTTTTTATGTTTTTATTTTTTGTTCATTTTGCTTTTGGTTTGCCCTTATGTCAAATTACTGTATGTTTTGCTTTGGTAATGTGTTATTTAATGATTTCATTTTTGAGTTCAGTTTTTATGCTGTGCTTCCTTGTGTTCTGTGGGATGAACTCTAAGAGGTGGGATCATCCTAACATCACTACTATAAGACTGTCCTCAGCATTTATATTGGAGACTGCTACTGTTAGTGCTTCACTGACATTCAAAGAGTGCATTTTATTGTAAGTATTAACTTTTTTTTTTGGTTTTTGGATGTGCTGCTTCTGTCTCTGGTTTTCAGCTCTTGAATTTGGTACTTGGATTTGTTTGCTGTGTTGCCTTTTCAATCAATTTTTCCTTTTTATGCCATTTTAGTTCTGCTTTAATTTATTTTGATTTATTTAAAATATATCCTTCATTTATAAAGATTTCTTGTTGGAACTGTCTTTCTAGCCAGAGATTTGACGGTTTCTTTCCCTGAAGAGGAATTCTTCCTGTATTTTGAAACATTTAAAGTATATTTTTAAAAGGCAAAAAATTTATACAAGCTGAAGAGAAGCCAGATTGTTTTTAGAATGCCTATCAGACAGCATGGGTGTCACAATCACTCCTAATCCAGTAATAGCGGTGTTTGATGCACTCCAGGATGGGCTTAAAGTGGAGAAGGACAAACAAATCGTAATTGTCTTTACCTCACTATTAGCACGTCAACTTATCTTGCTCAACTCGAAGAATCCCACCCCACCTCTTTTAAGTCAATGGGTAAATGATGTCCTATACCATTTGAAATTGTAAAAAATCATATTCTCATTTAGAGGATCTGTTCAAAACTTTTTAAAAATATGGCAGGATCTAATCAATAACATTTTAGAGTATGGTTCTATATCGGGGAAAAAGATACTCTTCCTTTTTTGCTGCTTTTAAAGATTTGCTATCCTCTCTTTCCATTCAGTGGGGATTGAATTTTTAAGTTTGACTTGTATGTATGGAATGTTATATGCTTCAAATTAAAATCAATAAAAATATATTAAAAAGTATATTTTTAGTATTTTGAACTTTAATAGCCAGTTCCCCATTTTGGGCCTGTTCAGGCCAAAACCTGCCTATAAAGCTTGGGGTCAGGCTGCCTGGAGTGAGACTAGTTTTTGGGTCTTTTTGGAGGTTCTTTCACATTTTGTTCTTTAGTGTGCACATTGCCCTATGTGACTGGTACTTGCTCCCTTTTGGCAATGAAATGGATAAGCAGACTTATATATATATATATGGATATAAGGAGAAGCTCAAATGAAGAATAGTCTTGTTATTTACTTTATTTTCTTGCATTTGTACACACTTAAAAATTATCATTGTTGTATTATGTTATGTACTAGACAGGCCTAATGTGTGTGCTTTTGTGAAAGGCAACTTAAAAATAACTGATAAATAACATTTAATAAACATTTGACAGATTTGATAAGGAGACCAAACACTCTGAAACAAATACCGTTTTTTCTTCCAGTTTGTTTTTAACCCTTTAACCGCCAACTCCCTAAATATTCCCCACGCCAGGCGAAATCTGAACAATTTTTGTTTTTTTACTTTTTTACATTTATTCAAGCAGTATTGACCACTAAATGTTGTGCAAGTTCTAGAAATGGGCAAACACACAATAAAACACAAAATGTACCTTTTCTCAGGCTTCTGGATTTATTGTCAACTACAAAAACGGAACAGTCAAAAGTAATTCAAAAGTCAAAAGTAGTTCAGTCAATCATAGTTTCATTCCCAGTATTTGAGTTTGCTGTGCCACAGGCCAAAGCAGGGAACTGCACAAAGTCCTGGATTGCTGGGACACTTTGAGCAGAAGGTCTTGACGTCTCTACGCTGACCCTTCTTTGAACAGACATGACAGCGTTTTTCTGAAAGTCCAAAGTCCTTACATTCATCTGGCAACACTGCTGAAATACTACTCATAGGATCCTCTTTGCCAGTGTATACACGAAATCTATAAATGTAACCTGAATTCTCAGCTAAGCAAAACATCTTGATACCAAACCGTGCCCTTTTCAATGGTAGATACTGTCGAAACTGTAAGCGGCCCTTCCACGACAATAAACTTTCATCAACTGCAACTGACGGTCCTGGCATGTAGGGCAACTGAAATGCTTCAAATAAATGATCAATCAAAGGACGTAGCTTGAACAAGTGGTCGCGGTTTGGATCTTTCTTATCTGGCTCGTTTCTGTTGTCATTCAAATGAAAGAATTTCAGCAGCAAAGAGAATCGGTTACGTGTCATGACAGCTGCAAAAAATAGGTGTTGCATACATAGGATCTGTAGACCAGTACATCTCAATATCTGGTTTTCTGATTATTCCCATCAACATCAAAATCCCAATGAATTTTTTCATTTCGTTTTCATCAGTGTCAAACCAAGCACGAACACGGGAATGTGGAGGTAAATTGGGATTTTTCTCAGTAAACTGTGCTGCATACAGATTTGTCTGATGAACAAAATGTCTGATCAAATCAGGTGACACAAACAGCTCATAAAACTGCTCAGCAGTGTAATTGTTTACATCAACAATAAAGCCACACGTTCCCTCAAACGAATGCAGAAAAGGTACTTCACCACGGGCAGCAGCCCAGCTGAGATGCTGGGGATACACCCACTCAGCGCCGTCATCCGATGCGTCTTCATTCACAGTATCATGCAGCGCACGTTGCTGCTCATCACTGTCGCTAAAATCTTCTTCAGAACTGCTACAATCATGATCAGAACTGTCCAAAATCGCCTGCAAAGCCTCACTTGAAGTCAGTTTACGTTTCGCCATATTCACAGCTGTTACATGCGAATCACGTCACATGACCGGCCAAAACAACCACAGACTTGTCGAAATACAACGTAGTAATAATACCCACGCCAAACCGTCAGTTATACTACTTGCCAGGCATTCATATAACCACAGGCAAATGTGCCGGATAATTCCGGCAGTATGGCGTTAGCAATAAAACAACGGTGCCGGATATATCCGGCAGAGGGCGGTTAAGGGGTTAATTAATTTATTGTCCAGATAATTAGCAACCACAGTTTAGCTTTGCCAAAGAGTTAATCCAAGTTGATGTACTGACCTTCTGGTTCCATTACATTCTGTTATACTTTAGTAAATATGATGAAATCAACTTGATCATGAAGAAGTAGTATAATATTCATAAGCCCTTTGATCACAAGGCAGAAAGCAACCCTTTGAGAGGAATGTGTTTTCACGCAAGCACCCAAACACACACACACACACAGGGCCAGTTAACCTACAATGCACATGTTTGAAAAGTGGGGTAAAACTGTAGTACCTGAGGGAAAACTCTTTACAGGGAAAGGGAACACATGCAAACTCCACCTGGTACTGAGTCAATGAGAAGGCAGTGTTCACCTCCCTGCTACCCTTTGTTATGAATACTTAAATGTTTATAAAATTTTCCATGGCTTAAGGAATTTTTCTCTGGGGCTAATTATTTTTTTTGGGGTCTGAAACAATTTTAAAAAGAAATGTTTGCCTTCAACATTTTGATCTAAAGTCAGGTATTATCTTCATGACTTGAAACACAGACTTTCACAATATGTTTAGGACATATTGCACTGAGCTAGTGCTAGTGCCAAAGCTATGTTGTTTTTTTATTTTAATGGCTGATTCATTTTGTTTTCATCTATCGGTCTCATAAAACTCAAAAACAGGCCTCAAACTCAGAATCAGGCCTCTTAAAAGCACTGAAAAATAGCTGGTAGGCCTCAATAAATAAACCTGGGCATCTAACCTTAGGAAGCGGTCTTTGTGACCTGCACACAGAAACAATGGGAAAAAGCTTGTACATTTCAAAAGGAAGATACAACCATACAAATCATTACCCAAATAAAAACAACAATGTTCTTTGATAACAGAGGTCTGCAAAATGAAACTCATTAAAATGAGCAAAAAGAGAAAGGAAACTAATGCCAGAGAGGAAATCCTGGCAAAACCATATTGTGTAAACCATGTAAAACTGTTCTGCTAAATAATAATGGGATAAAATCTGGTTTGTGTGAAAGAACGCAATGGATGAGAGCTCAGCATGTATCACTGTGTTGTGGTGCAGCATGTTCACCTGCCTTAAGAAAGTGCACAGCAATTGCTTGACTCTTGGTTAGCATAAAATTGCAGATATACAATTAGATAGATAGATAGATAGATAGATAGATAGATAGATAGATAGATAGATAGATAGATAGATAGATAGATAGATAGATAGATAGATAGATAGATAGATAGATACTTTATTGCTCCCCAAGGGTAAATTCACATACTCCAGCAGCAGCATACTGATAAAAACAATATTAATTAAAGAGCTATAAAAACACAGTGCAAGTTAAAAAGTGCAAGATGGAGAGTGCAAGCCAGGTATAACATTCAATAACATTGTATAGATGTCCAGATCTGCTGAATAACTAAGGGAACAGTGAAGTCAAAAGGTAGATGGCATAGATCCCACTGTTCTTTTTTACCAAAAATAATTTTTATCAGTTATGTAATATGCACTTACAGTAAAAAATGTTAAATAACACTATATATTATATAATTTTATGTGGTCTAAATTATGTATTATTTATATATTTTTGGTTACACATCATCTGTGAGTTTCTGCAATCTTTTGGCAAGCTCTAAAAATATTCCTATTTAAATGTTCATGTCCAACTCATGAATAACCGAAACCTTGACTGTCAAATTCTCGGTGAGACTGTATACCTAATAAAGCAGTACCCAATAATTACCAAAAGAAACATAACTTTCCCATCTAGCTATTACTAGTAATTAATTATGATTATATAAATAACTAAGAACTTGGAAAGAAACTGATTTATTGTATATGAGAAATATGAAAGGAGACAATTTTCTTAAAGATTTTAATTTCAGTCTGAAGATACATGGAAGCAAATGCGGTTCTTTGAGTCCAGATAAACCATTATGAACGCTCGGTCTCTTGTGTGTTGTAACACTAAGTAACTCTTTCAGCGCAGCTGTAAACTGTAATCCTGCAATCATTTGTGTTTGTGGCAGAATTACTTTTTTTGTTTAGCACAATATGGTCCTTTTTGAATGCCCAGTGGCTCTCATCGTCTTCCCCACAGATCAGTTGCAGTTCCTTTTCTAAACCCATCCTGTGTTTATATCACTTATGGGAGCTGAACCTTTCCTAGGCAATTAATTACTTCAAGCACCTTATTATACAATAATAATGTGCAGAAAATATTAGTTATTAGCCAATTCTGTCTTACGTATATATATTTGCATAGTTGCTTTCTTGTTACATTCACTTCCATTTACCTAAAGCAGCTAAAGAAGTGTGCTGCTGTATGAGCTGATCGTGCGGGTGTACCCTCCCTGGTGTTTGACTCACTTGCATTGGTCATGCAAGAGACTGTTTGATAAGTAAAATAGGAAAATATACATATGCATTGTACAAGTTGCTGAATAATAACTGTCAAGTATAATAAGTGTGGGGTGGAGTGGTGGCTCTGAGGCTAAGGATCTGCGCTGGTATCCCGAAGGTTGCTGGTTCGAATCCCCATCACTGCCAAAAGAGATCCTACTCTGCTGGGCCCTTGAGCAAGACCCTTAACCTGTAATTGCTCCAGGGAGCGCTGTACAATGGCTGACCCTGCGCTCTGACCCCAAGGGGTATGCGAAAACTAACAAATTCCTAATACGAGAAATCGTATAAGACGAAATAAAAAAAAAAAGGTAAAACTAATTAATAGTTGAAGTTGCCTTAATGTTTCCCTGTTTTAAAAAAAAGATGAGTTTACAGATTTGCCAATACTTTTCAATGAGAGATTTTGAAATTTCAAAACTTTGTGCAGCTTGATTGTTCGAGACAGCTGTTTAGACTAATATCTTTGAACAATAAGTGTTGTAAATATCAAAAAAATTGAACCACAGGGATCTATGTTGTTTTATGCAGATAGAAAACCAGACAGACATGGCTATTGCAATAGACAATTCTCTCATTTTTTTGTGCACACACCTAAAAATGGATAGAGCTTTTAGGATAAACTTCAACATCACCTGCCAACTGGCCTTCCTCAGGCCAATCCCTGGCTAGGACAGCTCTGCTTAGAAATGAGCCAATAACCTTCCTTAGCTCAATGACACACTTCCTATTTACTAAAATGAGTCTGGCAGCAGCTCACAGTTGCCACTCTTGCTTATCTTGACAGGTTTGGGATCTTTTGCTTTCACCTCTCAAACCTTGTTAAAATAGCCTGCACATTTAGTCTGAAGATTTCTGCCATCATTATTTCATTCCTCATTTGTAACTCTGCTTAATGTATTCTGTTAATTTATGCTTTTTGATATCTTCAATGTGGCACATTTTAGTTTTTCTTTAGCAAAGTTGACATACAGACACCATGTTCAACTGTAATTTATAGCATTTGCAGATTGAACTTGTGATTTAATTAACCTGCAGTTAATAACAACTTTTGCATCATTGTATATTTGACTATGGGCCCTCTTTGGTTTGTATCTTCCTGTTCTTGCCTCCCTGTAGGCTATTAAAATAAATTACTGTGATCTGTGCGATATATTTTGTATAAGTCATTAACACATAACTTTTCTTTATGGCTTGTAATCCGATTAGCATTCATTTAACAGCTTATGCTGCTGAATAATCATTTGCATGTAGAATGTCAATTTGCATCTGGGCTCCCTTCATGCTATTCTGACTATCTGCTTCAATTTGAATTTGAATATATTTATTTTTCTTGTATATCTCAAACATCTGGTTTGCGCTGTACTATAATTAGATATCAAAGATTAAAGGAGCTTTGATTGGTAATCATTTCACTGACAGCTGTAAACTAATTTTAGTCATAGTTAATGATAAGCAAGCAGAACTTGCTTATTTTCCTATATTTTGAATTACCCAGAAAACTTGCAATAATTTTCCCATTTGAAGTGACCTGATGTAGTTAAACCTATACATAGAAGTCAGGTCAATCTTTGTTTATGACTGAATTGTTTAATCTAGTCATCCCAATATGACTGTGAAACCTCAAACACACTTTTCACTGCATATTTTTGACAGCATTGTTTGGGTCACAGCCCTTTTCACTGCACTAATTATCGCGCCTGTCATACACTGTCCACGCACAGCAACAAGACAGGAGCAGACTTGTGTGCATCCCTCGGCAGGCTGATCATTAATCACTCACATGAAGGTCACAACTACGCACTTGACCTGCCTTTGTGGCTTACAGTCAGTAAACTACTTGTGCTACACCTACAGAAAAAAGAAAATTATGAAAAACTTGTTAGATAGTACCGACCTGTGGATACCAGACCTTTAAGTATTTTTTTTTTAAGTAACAGTCATGATCACATACTCATGTCTGTATTAGCATTTAAATCTTATCTCTGCCTCAGAGGCATGTAATTCTTTTCTTATGATAGTAGCTCAAATTGAAATATACAGTGTCATGAATTCTGGAAGTAATGGCACATGATTTTTAAAAATATCTTTTTTAACCAAAATCACAGTTATGACTGGCAACTGTGACTTTCATCACATTGCTGAAAAGTTAAAAAGTTAAATGTTTAAAAAGTTAAAAAGCATTATAGCATCTGAGTTGCTATAATGCTCTACAATACACTAAAGTTATTATATTGTATTATAAAAACTGTTTAATATAAAACAAAGGATGTTATGCTCAGGTTCTGTAATGCAGTAGTGGAATACTGTGTGGTGTCCTGGTTTCTGCACTATGAAAAAGATATAGCAGACCCTTTGGCATAGTGCAAAATATATGGCCCCCTGCAATAGCAGAGGTTTTCTTTTCTGATAAAGAAAAAAAAAAGCATATACAATGAAACCCTAATTTAACACTGCCATATTTAGCGTTTTCACACATTTAATTTGTTTTTTTGCAGATGCTGTTGTTGAGTATAACACAGCCATTGTCTTTTATTGCTAATTTCATACTGCAGCTAAAACTCCAAATTCATAAGCTTGTAATGGCAAGGAAGAGAAACATACAACAAAAAACAGACCTGTTTGTTTGTGTGTGTTTATTACTTTCCCGTGTTTTGTACATAGAAATAAGTTGAGCAAAGCACTGGTGAGAGTGTGATGGGACAGGTTTGAAAGCAAAACACTTGTTACAAGAGCAATGTCAACACCTTCTGAAATGTTTTGATTCCATATCTTTTTTTGCTATTAACATACCTCTGTAAATACATCATATCTGTTTCAGATATGGAGTGAAAAAATGGAAATGGAGCTGTAGTGTCAATGTAACCTTTTTTTGGTTTTAATAATTTAATAGTGGTTTAACAACAGCACAGTTGCCATCAACAACACAGCGGCCTTCATGAAAAGGAATACCAATCTAAAACAACAAAAATAAATAGCAATAATGCCACAAATTAAATTGACCGATTCAGGACACTTTTAATAATAATAACTACAGTAAATATATTAAAAAAAAACTAAACCCAGTGAGTCCAGACCTGTACTGATGGATTCCAAGAAATCAATGACAATTTCCTGCATTTCACACTTTTTTTTGTCATCTTTGCATAGAAAAACACTACATGGGTGTTCTACCATGTTTCAAACTCACCCATTTCTTCACTGAAGACACTAACCAAACAAATGTTTTCTCGGTTATCAACTTAAATTAAATCTGTACTGTGCCTGGCAAGTTTGCTGCAATTCAGGGAAAGGCTGATGTGGAGTTAACACATGAAACATTTTGTGAACCAAATTTATTTACTTATTTCTTTTCAAATACTACATGTTGTTACTTCTACATGGGCCTAGAGGCTGGTAGGTTGCTTTATTAATACAAGCCCCGTTTCCAAAAAAGTTGGGACACTTTCCAAAAATGCAATAAAAACTAAATCTGTAATTTGGTAATTCACTTGAACCTTCATTTAACAGTCATAAAGAACAAAAAAAATATTTTCAATGTTTTCACCAACAAACTTAATTCTATTTGTTAAACATAAGCAAATATAGAAATCGATGCCTGCAACACACTTCAAAAAAGTTGGGACAGAGGCAAAGTAAGACTGTAAAGGTTATACAAGTAACATTCTGTAAGTTTCCTCAATTGGCAGGTTAGCTGGTAAGAAGTGTGGGTATCAAGATTGGGTATAAATGGAGCATCCACCAAAGGCTCAGTCTCTGCAAGCAAAGATGGGAATTATCTGTCAATTTAAAAACAATATTTCTCAGCACAGGATAACAAAGAATTTAGATCTGTCACCATCTACACTTAATAACATTGCGAAAAGATTCAGAGAGTTGTGAGAAATCTCTGTGCATAAAGGCGAAGGGTGGAAACCACTGATGAATGTGCGTGACCTTCATGCCCTTAGGCGGTACTGCTTTAGAAACAGTTATGCTACTGTGACAAACATAGCTAGATGGGATTGGGAGTACTTTGGGAAATCATTGTCACTTAACATGTTCCAGTACTGCATCAAGAAATGCTCCCTGAAACTGTATTATGTAAAGATCGGCGAGTTCTCTGGGCCCAAGGTCATATGAGATGGACCAAAAGACAATGGAAATATTTTCTGTGGTCAGATGAGTCCACATTTCAGCTTGTTTTTGGGAAAAACGGATGTCGGATTCTACATGCCGAAGATGAAATAAACCAATCAATGAAAGGTGCAAAAACCAGCATCTGTGATGGCATGGGGGATCTGTATATATGTGAAGGCACCACTGATGCGGAGGCTTGCATTAGAATTTTAGAGAGACATATGCTTCTGTCAAGATGATGTCTTTTCCCAGTAACTCCATGTATATTTCAGCAGGACTATACCAGACCTCATTCTGCACAAATTACAAAAGCGTGGCTTCGTGGACATAGAGTCCGTCTGCTTGACTTCTGTCTCCTATTAAAAATGTTTGGTGCATAATGAAGAGGAGAATCAGACAACAGTAACCATGGACTGTTGAGCGGCTCAAGTCTTGTATACAGCAAGAATGGGCAAAAATTCCACTTGAAAAACTGCAACAATTAGTTTCTTCAGTTCCCAAATGATCAAGAAGTGCAATTAAATGAAAAGGGGATGTGACCCAGTGATAAACATGCCTCTCTCCTAACTTTTTGGAGTGTGTTACAGGCATCAAATTCTAAATTTGTTTATATTTAATAAATAGAATTATGTTTGTTGGTGAAAACACTGAAAATCTTTTCTGTTAAATGAAGGTTCAAGTGAATTAAAAAAATTGCAGATTTTAGTTTTTATTGCATTTTTAGAAAGTGTCCCAACTTTTTTGGAAATAGGGTTTGTAGGTTCATAGTCATCCACAATGGGAAGATGTCAGCAAGGAGGACAAGGAGAAGAATAATTTCTTGTTGAACTTACCACAATGCTTGGATTGCCTGTTGTACAGGAATCTCCCATTATGACACTTACTGGTAACGTTTTGCCAGTTTCATCTTCCACTGATGATTTAATAATAGATGCTATTTTAAGTACATCTTGGCAATGGCTTGTTGGTCCAATTACAGTTAGTTAAACAGCAGTTAGTTCTTTCTTTTTATTATCATGATGAAAATCTTCATTTTATGCTCAATAACATCTGTAGATTTCAAGTATTACCGCACCTACCCATCAGCCTATCTGTGACCTGAAATTTCATATGACATGATGTAGCAGCTTCTCACTGATTTGTTTAAACAAAAAATGCACATAGTTTTTTTTCTGTTTTCAAAAATTAAATATTTATTTTGTGGCTGGCTTTGTGGATTTTGATGAAGGGGTTCAATTGGGTTTGGAGACCCAGACTATGAACATCTGCTACACCACTGAGAACACCTAAACAAATTATGCAGAGAAGAGCATCCAAGTACATCCCTGGCCTAAAGTGGATAGATAGATAGATAGATAGATAGATAGATAGATAGATAGATAGATAGATAGATAGATAGATAGATAGATAGATAGATAGATAGATAGATAGATAGATAGATAGATAGATAGATAGATAGATAGATAGATAGATAGATAGATAGATAGATACTTTATTAATCCCAAGGGGAAATTCACATACTCCAGCAGCAGCATACTGATACAAAAAACAATATTAAATTAAAGAGTAATAAAAATGCAGGTAAAAACAGACAATAACTTTGAATAATGTTAATGTTTACCCCCCACCCTGGGTGGAATTGAACAGTTGCATAGTTTGGGGGAGGAACGATCTCCTCAGTCTGTCAGTGGAGCAGGACAGTGACAGCAGTCTGTCGCTGAAGCTGCTCCTCTGTCTGGAGATGACACTGTTTAGTGGATGCAGTGGATTCTCCATAATTGATAGGAGCCTGCTGAGTGCCTGTCACTCTTGCCACGTATGTCAAACTGTCCAGCTCCATGCCTACAATAGAGCCTGCCTTCCTCACCAGTTTGTCCAGGCGTGAGGCGTCCCTCTTCTTAATGCTGCCTCCCCAGCACACCACCGCGTAGAAGAGGGCGCTTCCCACAACCGTTTCATAGAACATCTGCAGCATCTTATTGCAGATGTTGAAGGACGGCAGTCTTCTAAGAAAGTATAGCCAGCTCTGTCTTCTCGTGCACAGAGAATCAGTATTGGCAGTCCAGTCTAATTTATCATCCAGCTGCACTCCCAGATATTTATAGGTCTGCACCCTCTGCACACAGTCACCTCTGATGATCACGGGGTCCATGAGGGGTCTTGGCCTCCTAAAATCCACCACCAGCTCCTTGGTTTTGCTGGTGTTCAGGTGTAGGTGGTTTGAGTCGCACCATTTAACAAAGTCCTTGATGAGGTTCCTATACTCCTCCTCCTGCCCACTCCTGATGCAGCCCACGATAGCAGTGTCGTCAGCGAACTTTTACACGTGGCAGGACTCCGAGTTGTATTGGAAGTCTAATGTATATAGGCTGAACAGGACCGGAGAAAGTACAGTCCCCTGCAGCGCTCCTGTGTTGCTGACCACAATGTCAGACCTGCAGTTCCCGAGACGCACATACTGAGGTCTGTCTGTATGATAGACAACGATCCATGCCACTAGGTATGAATCTACTCCCATCTCTGTTAGCTTGTCCCTAAGGAGCAGAGGTTGGATGGTGTTGAAGGCGCTAGAGAAGTCTAGAAACATAATTCTTACAGCACCACTGCCTCTGTCCAAGTGGGAGAGTGATCGGTGTAGCATATAGATGATGGCATCCTCCGCTCCCACCTTCTCCTGGTATGCGAACTGCAGAGGGTCGAGGGCATGTTGGACCTGTGGCCTCAGGTGGTGAAGCAGCAGCCTCTCCATGCTCTTCATCACGTGACATCAGAGCGACAGGCCGGAAGTCGTTCAGCTCACTAGGACGTGATACCTTTGGAACTGGGGTGATGCAAGATGTTTTCCAAAGCCTCGGGACTCTCCCCCTGTTCCAGGCTTAGGTTGAAGATGCGCTATAGAGAACTCCCCAGCTCCGATGCACAGACCTTCAGCAGTCGTGGCGATACTTCATCTGGACCTGCTGCTTTGCTGGCACGAAGTCTCTTCAGCTCTCTGCTCACCTGTGCTGCTGTAATTGTGGGTGGGGATGTCTCTCCTATGCTGGTATCAGCAGAAGGATGGGTGGAGGGTGCAGTACTCCGAGGTGAGAGTGGGTTAGGGTAGTCAAACCTGTTAAACAAGTTGTTAATTTGGTTTGCTCTCTTCACGTCTCTCTCGATGGTGGCACCCCGCTTCGAGCTGCAGCCAGTGATGATCTTCATCCCATCCCACACTTCCTTCATGCTGTTATTCTGCAACTTCTGTTCCAGCTTTCTCCTGTACTGCTCCTTTGCCACCCTGAGCTGGACTCTGAGTTCCTTCTGCACGCGCTTGAGCTCATGCTGATCACCGCCTTTAAAAGCCCTTTTCTTCTGGTTCAAAAGGCCCTTGATGTCACTTATAATCCATGACTTGTTGTTAGCACAGCATCATACAGTTCTTACTGGAACTACAATGTCCATACAGAAGTTGTAGTCAGTAGTGCAGTCAACAACCTCCTCAATGTTCTCACTATGTGATCCCTGCAGGATATCCCAGTCTGTAGTTCCAAAGCAGTCTCTCAGTGCCTGCTCTGCCTCAGGGAACCACTTCCTGAATGAGCGTGTGGTTGTAGGTAGGACCCTCACTCTTGGTTTGTAGTGAGGCTGAAGCAGAACCAGGTTATGATCTGCTTTCCCAAGCGCAGGCAGCGGGGTGGTGCTGTATGCGTCTTTAACGTTTGCATACAGTAAGTCAATAGTCTTATTTCCCCGGGTGTTACAGTCCACATACTGGGAGAAGGCAGGTAATGTTTTGTCCAGCGTCACATGGTTAAATTCTCCAGCGATTAGCACAAGCACCTCAGGGTGCTGCATTTGTAACTTAGCAACAGCAGAATGGATGATGTCACTCGCTGTCTCCATGTCCGCCCGAGGAGGGATGTAAACAATAACAACAATGACGTGTCCAAACTCTCTGGGCAAGTAATAGGGATGCAAACTTATGGCCAACAGTTCGATGTCCCTGCAGCAAGAGGAGATTTTGACGTTTACATGTCCAGAGTAACACCACCTTGTATTGACATAGAGAGCGAGTCCTCCTCCTTTGTGCTTCCCGCAGGTACTTGCGTACATACATACCCAACTCTAATAGACTAAGGGAATTAAATTAATTCTCTTTAGTCTTGAGCAGTTAAGGGTGGACAGGTCTTCAAAATTGTCAGAGCATTAAAAAAGTTGATCCAGCAGATGGAATATAGGAAGCACTTCTTCATGCATATTCATGCATACTATACTGTAGATTTGTATGGCTGAAGCATAAACCTTGACTGGATACTAAAAGTATCTGGATGAAATATTATTATCATAACCTGCATAGTTCTCATCATTCACAAAACATTTTATGTTATTATGTTATAGTATGAACACTCTAAAGGGGAGTAAAAATGGACATTTATATACAGTACACATCTGCCCAGTTCATTTTAATTTTTAGAAGTACGTTAAACGACTATTTCCAATAAGGATTAAAGGAAGAGAAATGCTTGATTTTATTGTTATAAATTAATCAGATCATGGTTTCTTGCATTTTCTAAAGTTATAAATTGAAAGCCATTCTTTTTTATACTTCATAAGGTTCTTTAGCATTGATCAACAAACTGAACCTTTAAATGCTTTCTACAAAGATTTAAATAATTTCTATTAATTAATGAGTGTTCTGTAATGAAATATCTGTCTAGGGTTACTCTTGTCTTGTACCCAATGCTCCCAGGATGCCAATCAAGTCCCCCATAATCTTGATGAAGTATTTAACTTCTTAATAATGTTATCAACCATCTGAAAGCATATTATAAGTGTAGAAGTCAGAATTTTGTTTTGTGTCCAAGAACAATATTTCAGAGTACAAAATAAGCATGAGATCAGAAATGCACATTGGAAAGTCAAAACCGGCAGTAGAGAACTGTATTTTTTTCTCTACATTTTCCTAGCTTTTTGACTAAATTCAAGCGCTTTAACTTTGAGGCTGCAGGCTTATGTACTGTATAAACAATTTTTAAGATGTCAGGCTTTAGCACTTACTGACTTGCTCAAGGTCACAAAGTGATTAAAAAATGAGATTTCAGCCACCAATTTGTAGCTGTGTGCCCTGTTCCATGGCCATTAGGCTACTTTGTCTATCAGACTGGAGGCTGAGTCATGGCAGTCATCAATAGTTTACAAAATCATTTTTTAAGGTAAAGGTTTGTTGATTTTCCACATTTTTGTTTGCTATATTCTTGGATACTATCCATATTAAAAAGGTACTTTTAATGCAGTTAATGAACCTTGAATTATAATATTTAACAGCACAAAAATTGTAATAAATGCTGTATATGCAAATATTTAGCCCATTGTAACCCTCTTTCAACTGTTTTATTTCTCAGTAATACATTATACATGAATAAAAAGCAGGATCGATGAAGGTTCAAGGGGAAGGACGAATTATAAGCAATTAAACCTGAATTATTGCAACACTATAATTTATTCATTTTATCCATCTTCTCTCTCTCTCTCATTTTCAATAATCACAGCAAAGGTGGGGTGGGAGTTAAGGGGCACTGTCCACTGTAAGGTATGTTTTCCCTTAATGAAAACTTCACCAACACTATCCACACATGATTTTTTTAAACAATAGCAGAATTAAATTCCAGTGGCTGCAAACCTAACTTTGAAACTTTAAATCTGTTCCAAGGCATCCATTCCAGCCATCCATTTCCTAAAGCTGCTTATGCAGAGCAGGGTCATGGGGCAAATGAAGCCTATCCCGCCAAGAATAGTAAACATAAAATCAGCTAATGACTGGTGTGCACTACTGAAGCATGAGAGTGCGAATCAAAACTAATGTCTTGGGAAGGATTTCATTACCTGACCTCTTTCTTAAAACCACTTTAGAATATTCATTTTACACAGCATTATACCATATTGAAGTTGTTTCCCTCCCTTTCAAAGATCCAAGAGTACAGTGGGAAAAGGATCTCTCACTCAACATCTCAGAAAAGTAGTGGAAGGTAGCAATGCATGGAATTCACTCGAGCTTCTGACACCCCATGTAGTGGGAATTGGGGGACACCAGTCTACACTCTAGGTGTCTAGTATGCGGGACCGAGCATGACCAGGATGATGGTGTAGAATAGGGAGACATGGACACAAAAGGGCTGGGTTTTTACAAAAATAAAGTGAAGTTTTATTTACAGGTGCACTTAAAGAAAAGCAAAAATAACGTCCTGCGGAAAATATATATCAATACACAGTCCAATACCGTAAAGGACACACAAAACAGTTTTAAAATGGACCCCAAAAATGATGACTATTTACAGTATTTACAGTGCTGACTGAAAGTCCCAAAGAAAAACGCACACAAATGAATGAAAAACCATATATACACAAAAATCAAAAATAAAGTTGCCTTCCTCCGCAGTAATCCAAATCAGGAAGCGGCTCCTCTAAACAGTGTATAATACAGGGTTTACCAAAAACAAGAATATTCAAAATGCAGAAAAAAGTGTCTATACGCAAATAAACAGTGCACCATTAACCACAACCCAATAAATACCTCCACCAAAGTTAATCCAGAGATATTTATACAAGGAAAAAAAAATATTTACAGTAATCAAGACACAAGCCGCAGTGCTTGGTAAACTCAAGACAATGTTCTACCAAGTACCTCTCTCTCTGCACAATCTAGCCAGAAGACCCCCTCTAGAGGCCGGAAATTCCTTTTTGCATTGCCAACCAATTAAGCCGTCGAACGTCATTCTTTCACAGGTACGCGATGACGTGGATACGTCTGTGAAAAGTGGTGTTTCCCGCCCCACACAATTTACTATAAAAGTGCAAGCAGCCGGCGCACGCACGCATAGCTGTGCCGGCCTTTGAGACATGATTGTGCTTGTCTGCTAAATCTGAAAACACTTTTTTTTTTCGTCCCTTCCCCGAGCCTAACTGCCCAGACAACTACTGATACAGGATCCCATTTCTAAGCCACAGCAAGCTGATACTATGATGCTTCACACTTTCTCTCACTCTTGTAGCATTATGAGGTCACGGGAGGCACATGCATGAGTGGGACAATGCCATTGCAGCCAGACAATGGTAGAGCTGCCTTTCCACTGTACACAAGACACGCCACAACGCTCCCCAGAATGCACTCATATCGTCAGCGAAGACGTCCCTCTGTACTTTGTAAATGGACATAAAGGCAAGCTTTTATTCTTCATACTTGTTGTCCTTTTTTTCCAACAAATGCCTCTCTTTTAACACTGCAGAGGACACTAAACTAATTTTATTCAATGGCTGGTAATGCAAGTGAGGCACATTACCACAGAGCTCCATATGCACAAAGAATGTAATTATTCAACTTAAAATTATATATCGAGCACATCTGTCTCATTTAAAATTGTCCAAAATGTTTCCAGGGCAAGATCCAACCTGTGAACGCTGCAATCAAGTCCCAGCCTCACTGGGTGACATGTTTTGGGAGTGCACCAAATTAACTTCATCTTTCAGACAGCCTTGGTGTCCCAATCCCTCCTAACCCACTAACAGCTGTGTTTGGGGTACTTCCAGACGGGCTTAAAGAGGAGAAGGACAAGCAAACTGTAATTGCCTTTACTTCACTACTGACACGTAGACTTATCTTGCTCAACTGGAAGAATCCTAACTCTCCTATTCTAAGTCAGTGGGTAACTGATGTTACATACTATTTGAAACTGGAAAAAATCAAATTTGCATGTAGAGGATCTGTACAAAACTATTTCAAAACCTGGCAGGATCTAGTCAATAACATTTTAGAATAAGCATTTTTATTGAGGAAGCAGATTCTCTCCCTCTCTTTTTATTCTATTTATTTTTATTCATTTATTAATTTATCTTTTTACTTATTTTTACTAGTTTAAAGTTTTACTCTGCTGGTCTAGCTGTCTTTCTCATTTGTGGGGATTGATTTCTTTTAAAAACTAGTTTTGTAAAACTTGATTTGTTTGTATGGAATGTTGTTTGATTTTAATTAAATCAATAAAATGCAAAAAATAAAAAAACAAATATGAAGAAAATGTATCCTAATTCACTTTTCCTTTCTGTAATCAGGCTACAGTACATATACAGGTAGAACAGCTGGATACAAGTTGCATCTTAGAGTAATTTTGGTACAATAGCTGATATTACAAAGGGCAGGAGTTACATTGCACTGCAACATAAAATTGAGATGACACCACTTCATTGCTCAGTTACAATAAAGAATGATTGGTGGCATCATAAAGCATGCATTTGATATGCAAAAGACAGTATTGTTAGCTACTGGAGACTCTCTTATTGCCAAACCAGATGTATTATGAGCAATTCTTCATGTTATGAGTGAGATGAGCATTTGTTTCCATTTATGGCAGATGTCATGTGTATGGAGTATAACGAAATTCTCACATGCATATCTACCCAACATGTAAAATGTTAGACCTAAGCTTGAAACCTTTGAATTCATTCTTCTTTTACTAAATTAGATTTTGAGATAATCTACCTGGAATTTAAAATACTATACTATAATGATGCTGACTCCCCCAGCAGCCTATCAGCACTGAGTTAGGCGTTTCATTATTCAAATGAGCAGCTTCAACACCAGCAACAAGGGGACTTATAGAAAGGCAAGCCTGCAGCAGTCACGTGATCATCATTTTAGTAGTAGAACTACTACTTTACAGTAGTAGTTGAACTGAGCCATCCTTCTAAAAAGTGATTAGGGTTCTAAATATCAAAATGTTTATTATAAAGAGCAATTAACAGTAAAAAAAACTCCATAAAATCAATACTTTGCATCTCTTAGGCATACTATTGTGCAGTTTTTAAGAAAAGAGCAATAACCAGTAAAAAAAAAAAAAGCTCAATAAAATCAATATGTAGTGTAACCACCCTTTGCGTCTATTCTCTTAGGCATACTATTGTGCAGTTTTATAAGAAAATCAGCTGGTGGTTTGTTCCAAGTATCATAGGGAACTTGCCACAGTTCTTCTGCAGACTTTTTCCGTCCCTCCAGGTAATCACAGAGGGTTTTGATGATTTTGAGATTAGGGCTCTGTGGAGGCCACACCATCTGCTGCAGAACTCCTTGCTGTTGACCTTGGCTGTGTGTTTGGGGGTAATTGTTCTGCTGCAGAAATGAAGTTCTCTCTGATTGTGTTATTGAAAGTATTTTCTCCTTATAACTTGTTTTCTACCACTCAATAACACCAAATACAGTGAACTACTAAATATTATTTTTTTGTATCCCTGTTTGAAATGTTGAATGTTTTTGACATGCTTTTGTTAAAAATCATCACTGTTTATACTTATAAATTCCCGTTCTTTTACTAGTTTAGATTTGGGCATTTATGTTTTCCCAAGACTATATCATCTTCCTCTATACTTTGTGTATCATTTTGATAAAGATGTTAATTGTCTCTGCAATAGGGGGAGGGTTTCTATCACACTTTCATCTGCTTTCTGTTCTCAGATGTCCTTAATGACGTGTGTCTCACCTCCCGGTTGAAACAGCCTTTAATTTAGTATAATGTTTTCCTCCTTTAATACCCATTTTAAACTATTTTATATGAATTTACTAATCCCAATCTTTAGAATTCAGAGATCTATTATCACCATCATCTATTTTTTGCACTTTCACACAATTTATCATTATTTCTATTATTTCTTATTCCCTGCCATTAAGTACTCTCAATAATGAATTTTAATTTAATCTTTTAGTTTCATCTTTTATTAGTTATTGATTAATATGATGCTGTAAAGGTTATTTGATCTGTTAAGCCTAGCCTCTTCTAATTTCCCTAACCTCCTCATTCATATTCCCAAAACTTTCGAGTTCAAAAATAGCCCCTTATGGCAATTCACATGGTATCATGTCCAAAATGCTCCACAATGCCCAGACGCCTGCAGCTCTCTTTGTTAATCTAAACAAACAGAAAACTAAACATGCCCTGTACTGATGAGTAGCACAAACAGAAATTCGAAGACCACCTTGACACTTATGGCTCTGTATTTTTTACCTAGCTTTTTTTACTTAAGCCTTTTCCCATACCATACTATAATTACCTCACAGTATAGCCCTAAAGTGTTACAGACAAGTAGGTAATGATAGTTCTCTGCCAGAGTGATAACAAGAACTCAGAATTCTGCAGAAAAGAGTGCACCTCATCTACGTATGAACATGAAAATAACACAAATGACAACTGAATACTTCCCAGCCTACTTGAATGACTGACACTGATAACTTTTTTCCTTCTACTAGGGTTTCATGTTCTTTCTTTCAACAACAAAAGCAAATGTGTGTACTTAAGGTGTTCGCATCTCAGTAGTATGTGCATGCAATAAGCTTCAGCAGTAGGCGGTAAGTAAATAACCAGCCAGTTTCACTTCTGTTAAAAGTAAATAAACAAGTGGATTTCCAAATAGGGCAACATGGTGGCACAGTGGTAGTGGTGCTGCCTCACAGTTAGTAGATGTGGCTTCGCTTACCAGGTCCTCCCTGCGTGGGTTTCCTCCCGCAGTCCAAAGACATGCAGGTTAGGTGCATTGGCGATTCTAAATTGTCCCTAGTGTGTGTGTGGGTGTGTGTAGGTGTGTGTGTGTGTGCGCACCCTGCAGTGGGCTGGTGCCCTGCCCGGGGTTTGTTTCCTGCCTTGTGCCCTGTGTTGGCTGGGATTGGCTCCAGCAGACCCTCATAACCCTGTAGTTAGAATATAGCGGGTTGGATAATGCATGGATGGATGGATTTCCAAATAAAGAAGAAAACAAAATTTTACTAGTTAACTTGGGTACATTAAGTGCTAGCCAGTGATCACTGACACTGAGAGGAGGGGTAAATTATAGTTGTATTTATAGTTGCTTTGGGCTTACAAAATGGTAGTGGTGAAAAAAGAGAATTTCCTAGGAAAACAGATAGGCCTAAGGGAAAGTCTTGTAAAAAATAAAAACACTTTCGAAAAGCAGCCTAAAGTGAGACAGCTCAGGAGGCAGAAAGCATTTATTAGTGAGAGCACCCTTAACAGTAGTGTAATCTGTTAAACTCATAATTAAATTTATGAGTTGTATATTCAATTTTAAGAGGGCTTAACTGTGACTCAAATACATTTTAATCTTGAAGCCAGGACAATGCAAATCTTGTTAGATTTTGAACTTTTTATAAGCTGGCTTCAAAGACGTCCACTTCCAGTATTTTTACATCTGCAACAAATGCCAGCTGATCCAGCACTTTGAGCACAGTGTTGCTAATCTAAGAGGCAAATCTGTGTCTTGTGGAAATGGACAATGGTTTTGATAACTCTGAGGTGACAAGAAGGGATGGAGAACCCTAGTGGGTCACCTCAAAACCACTACCCAGAAAGAGATAAGTAGTGACAGTGGGGGACTCAATCATTAGTAAGATTGAGATGCAGGTATGCTTCAGAGACAGAGAGCCTTGTATGACGTGGGGCCTTCTGGGTGCACAATTACATGACCTTCCTTTGAAGGTTGGATAGGCTCTAGGCCAGAGCAGGGGTGGATCCTACTGGCATTGTCCATATTGATAGATAGATAGATAGATAGATAGATAGATAGATAGATAGATAGATAGATAGATAGATAGATAGATAGATAGATAGATAGATAGATAGATAGATAGATAGATACTTTATTAATCCCAAGGGGAAATTCACATTCTTCAGCAGCAGCATACAGATACAAAAAACAATATTAAATTAAAGATTGATAATGATGCAGGTAAAAACAGACAATAACTTTGAATAATGTTAACGTTTACCCCCCCGGGTGGAATTGAAGAGTCGCATAGTTTGGGGGAGGAACGATCTCCTCAATCTGTCAGTGGAGCAGGACAGTGACAGCAGTCTGTCGCTGAAGCTGCCCTTCTGTCTGGAGATGACACTGTTTAGTGGATGCAGTGGATTCTCCATAATTGATAGGAGCCTGCTTAGCGCCCGTCGCTCTGCCACAGATGTTAAAGTGTCCAGCTCCATGCCAACAATAGAGCCTGCCTTCCTCACCAGTTTGTCCAGGTGTGAGGCGTCTTTCTTCTTAATGCTGCCTCCCCAGCACACCACCGCGTAGAAGAGGGCGATCACCACAATATTGGAACAAATGACCTAAATAAGGGCCAGTGGTTAGTCCTGCAATCCAAATTAAAGAGTTATGTGCCAAGCTGAGCAGCAAAACTGACAAGGTGCTCTTCTATGAAGTTCTGCCTGTGCCAGGCCCCATTCCAGATAAGACTGAGGAGATCAGAAGGCTTAACAAATGACTGAAAACTTGGTGTTGGATAAAAGGGCATAGGTTCATGAGGCATTGGGATTCCTTCTGGCACAGATGGCATTTGTTCTGCTATAGCAGGGTATAATTAAAACGAAGGGGTACCAAATCATTGTGTGGTGTATAAGTAAGTTAATTGAGTTTAACCTAGGGAATGAAGGGTAGGGAGTTTAGGGCAGGCCAGGTTTAGAATTTCACATGGAGAGACAAACATTATAGTAATATTAAACACACATACTATAGTATTTTTCATTCTTGCCCAAAGTTAAAGTGCTATAGTACAATAAGTAATACATTAAAAATTGCTTGACTTAATGCTAGGAGTAAATAAATATGTTTGAATTACTGTATAGGTAGCTGCACATAACTTTGATATTATATGAATAACAGGAACCTTGCTGAATAACAGAGATAGACAGAAGTATAACATAGACATGTACACATTAGTGGGTGGCACAGTGGGTAGCGCTGCTGCCTTGCAGTTAGGAGACCCGGGTCTGCTTCCCGGGTCCTCCCTGCATGGAGTTTGCATGTTCTCCCCGTGTCTGCGTGGGTTTCCTCCGGGTACTCCGGTTTCCTCCCACAGTCCAAAGACATGCAGGTTAGATGCATTGGCGATTCTAAATTGTCCCTAGTGTGTGTTTGGTGTGTGTGTGTGCCCTGCAGTGGGCTGGCACCCTGCCCAGGGTGTTTTCCTGCCTTGCACTCTGTGTTGGCTGGGATTGGCTCCAGCAGACCCCCGTGACCCTGTAGTTCGGATATAGCGGGTTAGATAATGGACCAACCATTATCCAATGGATGGATGTACACATTATTTAAGAAAAACAGTCAAAACAAAAAAGGTGGGGCAGTCACAATGTATGAAGAAGCCTTGCATTTAAACTCTGTTTCACAGTTTATTAGATGGTGAACCACAGCTTAATAAGTATGTTTGGATTCGACTAGGCAGCATTATTGATTGGGGCCCCCTATAAAGAGTGTGTTATAAATACCCTAATGCATAAATAGTTTAAATCTACATCTTTTTAATAATATTGAAAAAGCAAGATTAGAGGGGGTATTTCAGTCATGGCAGACTTAATTTACTAAAATACGAATTGTACCAGCCTAACAAATTGCATAAGAACAGGAGTTTTTAGACTTAATCAGTGACTGTTTTTTAATAAAATAAGTAGTACTAGGGAGCGGTACCATGTTAGCCATTATGGATGTAATGAGAAGTCAAGCAAAATGACACCTTTTATAGGCTAACTAAAAAGATTACAATATGCAAGCTTTCAAGGCAACTCAAGCCCCTTCTTCAGGGGCTGGACTAGATTTTAGTGTTCTGCAATAATGAAAAGGATACAGGTGATTTATTCATTGTGATCTAGTGATTATAATAAAACTGATTTCACAGTTTGTTGTCAGAGTGCATATTCATAAATTAAAGAAAATGTTAAATTTAATTTTAGTAGGGCAAAGCCTAAATAGGATACCTTTGGATAAGGTGTTACATGTGAAGATAGTTCAGGAGATGTGGATAAATAAGATGCTAAAGAGAAAGTTAAACAGGAAAACAGGAAAAAGACTAGTAATTCCAGCACTAATCATAGGTTATATGAGAGCAATGGTTAAAAAGTATATTAGGAAAGCTAAAAGACAATTGGAGAAAAATATTGCACAAAAGGTGAAGGATGACCCAAAGAGATTCTTTTAGCATTTTAGAACAAAAAGAACATTCAAGGAGCAAGATAAACGAATTAGGAATGTTAAAGGTGAAGCAGAATGCACAGACAGTGAAACAAAAAATGCATTGAACTTGGACTTTATTGAACTTTATATGTGTGAAAAAGTTGACAACCTCCCAAAAATAACAGACTACTAAGGAGGTACAGAGTCATTTGGAAATTATAAAAGGAGAAATAAATAAAAAGACTGAAATTTAACAAATCACCAGGACTAGATATGCCGTGCGTCTCGCCCCAAATGTCATCCACCTCTTCCCGAATCTGGCTCCCTGAATGGAGTGAGTCAGGTCCTGGGAGTGCTACAGGTGGCTTCTCAAGATCACCTGGAATCCAGGTGTGGTAGAAGTCCTCTATAGGGCTCTGCAGCTCCCTCGGGGGACCCCAACAGGGCTGTGCCAAACTCCAGCATCCAGTGTGCCCTGCAGGAATCTGTGATGCCACAGCCACCATGGAGGGCTGCCCTCTAATGTCCCAGGGGAGGTATTGCCTCACTGATGCTGTCTCTCCCGGGCCTTCCATTCCGTTTCCAGCCAGGTAATGGCCATGGCCGTCCAACACAAAATATATACATAAATAAACCCCTTGGAGCATATTTTTTTCAAAAATCTCTGCACACTAGGGAAATTCCTAAAGACTGGAGGCTAGCAAATATTTTCCTTTTATAATATAAAGGGTGATTAGGCTGATTCAAGTAACGTTAGACCAGCAAATTCAACATGCATCACAAGCAAATAAATGGAAGCAATTATGTTAGCAAATACTCAACATGGGCTTGGACAAGGAAGGTCGTAATTCACTAATGTGCTGGAATTCTTTGAGGACGCAAGAAAATTGATACCAGAGTTACATAGGATATTATTTTTCTTGACTTTCAGAAGAGGTAGAAAAAGGAAAGATTAGTGATCAAAGTAAAAGAAGTGGAAATTCAGGGCACAGTCTGTAGATGGGTAAAAAATTGGCTTAGACATACAGTGGTGTGAAAAACTATTTGCCCCCTTCCTGATTTCTTATTCTTTTGCATGTTTGTCACACAAAATGTTTCTGATCATCAAACACATTTAACCATTAGTCAAATATAACACAAGTAAACACAAAATGCAGTTTGTAAATGGTGGTTTTTATTATTTAGGGAGAAAAAAAAATCCAAACCTACATGGCCCTGTGTGAAAAAGTAATTGCCCCCTGAACCTAATAACTGGTTGGGCCACCCTTAGCAGCAATAACTGCAATCAAGCGTTTGCGATAACTTGCAGTGAGTCTTTTACAGCGCTCTGGAGAAATTTTGGCCCACTCATCTTTGCAAAATTGTTGTAATTCAGCTTTATTTGAGGGTTTTCTAGCATGAACCGCCTTTTTAAGGTCATGCCATAGCATCTCAATTGGATTCAGGTCAGGACTTTGACTAGGCCACTCCAAAGTCTTCATTTTGTTTTTCTTCAGCCATTCAGAGGTGGATTTGCTGGTGTGTTTTGGGTCATTGTCCTGTTGCAGCACCCAAGATCGCTTCAGCTTGAGTTGACGAACAGATGGCCGGACATTCTCCTTCAGGATTTTTTGGTAGACAGTAGAATTCATGGTTCCATCTATCACAGCAAGCCTTCCAGGTCCTGAAGCAGCAAAACAACCCCAGACCATCACACTACCACCACCATATTTTACTGTTGGTATGATGTTCTTTTTCTGAAATGCTGTGTTCCTTTTACGCCAGATGTAACGGGACATTTGCCTTCCAAAAAGTTCAACTTTTGACTCATCAGTCCACAAGGTATTTTCCCAAAAGTCTTGGCAATCATTGAGATGTTTCTTAGCAAAATTGAGACGAGCCCTAATGTTCTTTTTGCTTAACAGTGGTTTGCGTCTTGGACATCTGCCATGCAGGCCGTTTTTGCCCAGTCTCTTTCTTATGGTGGAGTCGTGAACACTGACCTTAATTGAGGCAAATGAGGCCTGCAGTTCTTTAGACGTTGTCCTGGGGTCTTTTGTGACCTCTCGGATGAGTCGTCTCTGCGCTCTTGGGGTAATTTTGGTCGGCCGGCCACTCCTGGGAAGGTTCACCACTGTTCCATGTTTTTGCCATTTGTGGATAATGGCTCTCACTGTGGTTCGCTGGAGTCCCAAAGCTTTAGAAATGGCTTTATAACCTTTACCAGACTGATAGATCTCAATTACTTCTGTTCTCATTTGTTCCTGAATTTCTTTGGATCTTGGCATGATGTCTAGCTTTTGAGGTGCTTTTGGTCTACTTCTCTGTGTCAGGCAGCTCCTATTTAAGTGATTTCTTGATTGAAACAGGTGTGGCAGTAATCAGGCCTGGGGGTGGCTACGGAAATTGAACTCAGGTGTGATACACCACAGTTAGGTTATTTTTTAACAAGGGGGCAATTACTTTTTCACACAGGGCCATGTAGGTTTGGATTTCTTTTCTCCCTAAATAATAAAAACCATCATTTAAAAACTGCATTTTGTGTTTACTTGTGTTATATTTGACTAATGGTTAAATGTGTTTGATGATCAGAAACATTTTGTGTGACAAACATGCAAAAGAATAAGAAATCAGGAAGGGGGCAAATAGTTTTTCACACCACTGTAGAAAGCAAAGGGGGTGAGAGGAGCTTTTTCAGAATTAGGTGATGTTAAAAGTGGTGTCCCTCAGGGATTAACGCTGAGGGTGCTAAACTTTTTAATATATATAAACAGTCGAGTTAAGAATCTAATCAGTAATCTGGTTAAATTTGCAAATGATAAGAAACTAGGTGGAAAGTCAGATAATGTAGAATCAGTTATGAATGTACATGGACAGCATACAGGCTTTGGTCAGATTTGTGGCTGATGAAATTTAATGTAAGAAAATGTAAAGTATTATATTATGGCAATAAAATTGTTAGATTTGAATAATCAATAAGAGGTCTGAGGTTTGAAAGTACACCTTACGAGAAGAACATAGGGTCATAGTGGGTTCATCACTCTCACATCCAGAAAGTATAGAGAAGGGATTAAAAATCTAATATGATGTTAGGCTACATAGCATGATGTGTGGAGTACAAGTGAAGGGAGGTTATGCTTAAGTTAAGTAACACAAAAGTTAGATCTCACTTGGAGTACTATTTCAGTTTTGCTGTCCATTTTACAAAAAAGGCATAGCAGTGCTACAGAAAATCCTGAGAAGGGTGACAAGGCTGATTCTGAGACTAAGAGATATACTGTAAGCTATCAAGATTGATTGAAGGAGCTGGACCCTTTCCGTTTAAGCAAATGGAGAATTAGAGGACGCATGATTGAAGTGTTTAAAATTATGAAAGGAATTAGCACAGTGAATTCCACTTGCTACTTTAAATAAATATCATAACAAGAACACAAGGATATGGTTGGAAACTTGTTGAGGGCAAATTTTGCACAAATATTCAAAAAATGTTCTTCACAAAAAGAACTGTAGACACATGGAATAAATTACCAAGTAGTGTGGTGGAGAGTAGGAACAAATCTCGACTCGACGGTATTTTGGACAGTTTATGTGAATGGACAAGCTTGTTGGGCTGAATGGCATGTTTGTGTCACAATTTTTCTAATGTTCTAACAAGTATATCAATATAAACTGAATTCAGCTCACTCATTCACTGATATACAATGACAGTCAGTACTATGCCCACCTGTGATGCCTGTAGCAGGCAGATCATGTCAATCAGTAGCTTTCTCTTTCTGATTTTTCATAACATGATCCAGGCACCAGTAAAACGTAGAGCTCCATGTCTTACGAAGAGCATGATTTAACAAATACTATACAGTTAAATAGATTTCACTTGAAAAAAGAAGATAAAATATATGCGGGAAAGGATTCTTTTCAACTCCTTTAAATGTTGAAAGCAGGATTGCTGCAGCATAAAAACTTATTTATCACTTTTAAGCTTTCACCTTGTATAAAATAACTGGCAAATTTGATTGGTTGATGTAAAAGTCATTGAGGTTATTAAGTAAAAATGTATGCAGTTGAAGAAAAAATGACAGTTGCAATAGAGATCATTGGTGCATGGCCTCATGATGAATGTTCAGACTCAACAGAAGTCACTAGCAGAAAACAAATAACAATGGAAAGAGCATTTACTGTTACTACCATTATGTTTGCATTTTGACTTTATGGCCCATATTACTTTTTCAGGAAAATGTGTTCATTTTATGACCATCTAACCATCTGACTGACTTTACCAATATAAAATGCTAGCAGTAATTTTTACAGGCTGTTTATAAATTTATGGATAGTCAATAATCCTTGAGTGGGAAGATAAATCTAAACAATTACTAGCAAAGATGAATACTTGGATGACATTTCAGGACATTCATATCAATTGCATTAGTTGCATGTAAAATATGACTAAATGATATAATTAAATGACAGCATTTCACTTTTTTTTCCACAAACTGTAAGGGGCAAAATAAAAGGCATCATCATGGCACAGTCATTTGCAATGGTGCTTTACAGGTGCAGAGGTCCAAGATCAAATTCTGAAGTTTGTATGTACTGCCAATGACAGCTTTACATCAGGTACTCCATGTTTTTCTATCAAGTCAAAAGATGTAAAGGTTAAGTTAAATGACAACTTTAAATCGGCCCTATATGATGTAGTGATTTTGAGGGTGCATTGAAGCATGCCCTGAAATGGACTGGCATCCCATGTAAGACTGGATCCTGCCTAGCCTTGTGCTGACAGGATAGGCTTCAGCTCCACATGACCCTGATTTGGCTTTGAAAAGGGCATAATGCTTTAGATAAATAAATAAATAAATGGTACCCTTGAATTACTGAAAAAAAACAATTAATTATACTCTTTACCCCACTATGATGATCAGCATGCATTTAAATTAAGAAGTAATACCTTCATTTGACTTCTACAATTAAAAAACATATGAAGAAAAATAATCTTTTCAGGTGAAAGCAGTTATTACAAACTTAAAGATTTATGTCCTAAAGAATAAGCAAGTTACAGATTTATTTATTCTGAATGAACAAGGAAAAGGGTCATTAAGAATGATCTCATCAAAAAAACAGGACAGCTAAAAAAAGCTATTTCTGTATTCCAATGAAGAGATTTTTTTCTTATCTGTGTTGCACCAGATTTGCATCCACAGCTGGCTGAGGAAATATTTTGTATAATAATTTATAAGTCGTTGTCACAAAATGTCTACACCCAATTAAAATGATTTAATTGTTATAAAAGAACAGGTATTATCTCAGTCAACTGGTTCATTCAAAGTGAGTCATTTTCAGTTCGATAACTCATGGTAGCAGCACATTTTTCTTTTTTGCTTAAATTCAGAGAACTGGGTGACACCTTTTAAAGAATATTTTTTAAAGCACCACTATTACATAAAATAGCTCATCTTAAAACAAGGTGCTAGATTGGTAAAGATTTTCACAATTACATACTGTATGTTTGAGGCCAGCTCTGTTGAATAAACCACACCCGTATCAATATTGTTTCAGGCAAGCATCGTGATTTTAGTTGAAGAGGCCTTGCCAAGTTACAGGATCAGTCAATAAAACTTTGCCTGCACTGATTGCTTCTTAAATATTTGTCTATTTTCCCAAGTTACAAATGAGCAACTGCCCCTACTAAGCCCTACCTGTTAAAACAAAGGGATTGCTTGATTTTAAATTCACTTAGAGTCAACATGGGGGCAGTTAAGCAGTGAATCAAATTAGATTTCAGCTCCATCTGGAAGCTGGAAGACTTATTTGCTTAAGCAGCATATTCCCATAGTGAGGAACACAACGTCAACTAAATGACCTTGATGATTAAAGTTATGTACATTTGTCATTGAAAATCTACAGTATCATTTTAGTTAGAAATGCTGTAAGTGTGTTGGTACTTCATTTTTCTTTGACTTTGTCAAGAAATGGGGTTCATAACCCATTAAAAAAGTGCTTAGCAAAAAAAGATTAAAATGGCGGGGAATTACTCATAGTAAAAAAACACTGTAACATGGTTTATATTATGAACACATATTTGCTTGCATTTTGCTCCAGTTGGTGTTCTTTGGACACTGGTACACCATTCCAAAGATGGGCATCTTGTCCAGGTATGATGAATTGTGGGTGTGTGTGTGTCAAATACAATGAATTGATGATCTGTTTAGGATTGTTTCCATCTGTGCACCCAGGGCAGGCACCAGCTCCCAAAAGACTCTATATTTTCATTAATCATTATTTCTGGGGTTCCTTAATTTAATTTTGCTTTTGTCTAGTGTTTCTAACATGCATCTGTTGTACATTACAAGCACCTCATTGGTTTTCTCAATCCTAGTGACAGGTTTTAGGAATTTTACCGAAATGATATTGCAGCTTCTCCCATGATCTATCTGGAACTTAATTGTTTCCTATGGGCATAGCTGTAAACAACTGAGTGGGTTGTTTGTTTTTGTGCTCTTTTACCAAGTTAACCGTCTTTCTAGTAATACTCAGGATGTCTTCATATTCTTCTCTGTCAGTTTCAAGTTCTGTATTTATGTGTACTGATTTGCCTTTGTGTAACTGTGATTTACATTTTGCTGCAAAGTGATTGTCCTTTCCACCGTTTTTACATGTTTTTTCCAAAAGCTGGACAGTTATTTTTACACTTGTCTTTTTAGCATCCTTTGCTTACATTTGTTTTACCCCCAGTTTTACTGCAAGCACATCTGCTACTGTTCTATGTTCAGTCATTTTATTGTTTTCATGCAACAGTTCATCAGTCTTTGCATTTATCTAAAGTCAAATTATACTCTCTAAGAAGCCCTTCCCTCAGGCTCAAATTAAATGTTCTACAATCAATCCTGTCAAGTATTGTATTTAATTGTACCAAAATTGTATGCACTGGCTAGCATGCAAAGTTGTTTTATCCAGCCCTTAATGTTGTTCAATTTGGGGTTACAATGCTGTAGTACAAGGGTGTTGTACCGTGTAAGCCATTACATCTTGCCTGAAGAAGGGGCCTGAGTTGCCGCGAAAGCTTGCATATTGTAATCTTTTTAGAAAGAAAAAAAGACAAAATAAATAAGAATTAAAATTAGGGGAACACTAAATAACATAGAATAAAAGTAAGGTCTGATGTCCAGGGAGGACAGAAAAAACAAACAAAAAAAAAAAACTCCAGACGGCTGGAGAAAAAAATAAAATCTCCAGGGGTTCCAGGCCACGAGACCGCCCAGCCCCCTTTAGGCATTCTACCTAATATAAATGACCTCAATCAGTCCTCATTGTATTCAGGGTTCTCATGGAAGAACTTGATGATGACAGTGATGTGGACTTCTGGCCTTTAATCCATCAATGAAGTGACAATCATGGTGCTTTGATCAGGTGGTGGCGCAGGTCGCCACCCCAGAAAACCAGAAAAGAACAGAAGAGAAAATAGAGGTTAGTATGGATTTTGAATATGAATACCATGAATAATAATGATAATTAATTGAATATACAAAGCATCAGGATTAAGCTATGAGAAACCCATGTTAAAGTAATGTGTTTTCAGCAGTGTTTTAAAGTGCTCCACTGTATTAGCCTTACCTATTGGTAAGCTATTCCAGATTTTAGGTGCATAACAGCAGAAGGCCGCCTCACCACTTCTTTTAAGTTTAACTCTTGGAATTCTAAGAAGACACTCATTTGAGGATCTAAGGTTATGATTTGGAGTGTAAGGTGTAAAACATTCCAAAATATAGGATGGAGCGAGATTATTTAAGGCTTTGTAAACTATAAGCAGTATTTTAAAGTCAATTCTAAATGACACAGGTAACCAATGTAGTGACATCAAAACTGGAGAAATGTGTTCGGATTTTCGTTTCTGAGTTAAGATTCTAGCAGCTGCATTCTGCACTAGTTGCAATCGATTGATGTATTTTTTGGGTAGACCTGAGAGGAGTGCGTTACAGTCATCTAGCTGACTAAAAACAAAAGCGTGAACTAATTTCTCAGTATCTTGCAATGTTATAAGAGGTCTAACTTTTGCTATATTTCTTAAGTGAAAAAATGCTGTCCTAGTAATCTGATTAATAAATGATTTAAAATTCAGGTGAGAATCAATAATTACCCCTAAATTCTTTACCTTCGTCTTGACTTTTAATCCTAATGCATCAAGTTTATTCCTAATAACCTTATTATATCCATTATTGCCAATCACTAAGATTTCTGTTTTCTCTTTATTTAGTCTGAGAAAATTACTACTCATCCATTCAGAAACACAAGTAAGACATTATATTAGTGAATCAAGAGAGTCGGGGTCATCAGGTGCTATTGATAAATACAGTTGTGTGTTGTCAGCATAGCTGTGGTAGCTCATGTTTTGCCCTGAGATAATCTGACCTAACGGAAGCATGTAAATCGAAAAGAGCAGCGGACCCAGGATAGAGCCTTGTGGAACACCATATAGAATGTCATGTGTCCTTGAAGTATAATTACCACAACTAACAAAGAATTTTCTACCTGCCAGGTAGGATTCAAACCAATTTAAGACACTGCCAGAGAGGCCCACCCATTGACTAAGGCGATTTCTAAGAATATTGTGATCAATGGTATTAATTGCGGCACTCAGATCTAAGAGGATGAGAACAGATAAACGGCCTCTGTCTGCATTTACCCGCTGGTCATTTACTACTTTCATGAGTGCAGTTTCTGTACTGTGATTTGTTCTGAAACCCAACTGAAACTTATCAAGAATAACATGTTTATTGAGGTGATCATTAAGCTGCATAATGACTGCATTCTTTAGAATTTTACTCAAAATTTTACTCATATACCAATTTCTCTTTCTGTGACAAACTTATGTTTCATCTGGATTTGAAACCACTGCCAACATGTTTCATGTGTTTCAACATCCTTTACGAAACTCCAAAAGGTTTGAAGTACAGTTAGACATACTGTATATAAACGAAAGACCTGTGTGTGTGTGTGTGTGTGCGTGTGTGTGTGTGTGTGTGAGTGTATGGAGCTATCTGCTTGGCTCCTGTTCAACTATAACCACTAGATGGATCAGGCATGCATGTTTAAATTTTTTCATCGCTTACATGCACCTCACTTCTCTCTATGAAAGACCAGTGTGCAGTAAATGCCACCATGCAACAATGATGTTGTACTAATGACACAGATGAAGAGACGCAATGTCAAAACAAAGTAATTGCAACGGCCCAACAATGTCCAAGCAAAACACCTCAGCAATGGAAGGCAAAGCTTGAAGTTTTCACTAAAAACATTGTCTATCTGGAGGTATTTTTTCGAGACAAAAATTAACAGGACTCATATGCCAGTGATTTGGCTAAAATATCATTTCGCCAGTGTCTTCTTACGAACGTCAGTGGGATAGCAAGCACAGGTGGGTCCACATCCTCTGCACTGGGTAAGCTGACATTTCTCCAAGTTCATGTAATATAGTAAAACTGCTAGGGAGTCTTGGGGTTGTTTGTTGTCCCAAAGTGCACACACAGCTCCTAAAATATATACTTAACAGTTCTATTGTATCAGGTTCCGTCTCCTTAGATAATTAATATTCAACTTAACTTACTGAACCCAGATTTTAAAAAATATGGCATAGGCACCATTTTTGCTTGTTAAATTCTCCATCCTCCATACAGTCCCATTCCCATTATCCATCTTCTATAGCAAATAGAATTTGGCAGCGGCTATCTGCTGCCTAACAGTCTTTAACATGAGCATTCAGAGGCAGAGCTTAAAAACTGGTAAATAAAAAAAAGACTGTTGACTCTTTAGAAAGCAATGCCATGGAAGGTCTCACTCTGATTAGTAAGCAATGTTATCACTATATCTTTGTGGTCAAATTAGTTCAGCTTTTAACTCATTTAAAGGGTAGAGCATTAGAAATGTACTGTATGATGATTGTTCAAAGATGGTGTCCCTTGAGCAAGTTATGTTGGTAAATAAATACTGGCATAAAGGAAACAAGCAAATGTTAATGAATCTTCTGATTAGAATTCCAAATATAATTAGTTGCAATGGTACCACATGCTGTAATGTGAAGGGTGCTAAACTGAGCAGAGAGGAATATTGCATTTTGCCATTTAACATAATGAAGAGCTATTTCAGAAGAATATAAAACAGGATCCTGTGTATCTGACTAGATGCTTAAATATTTTCAGGATATTTTTAGGGTATGCTTAGATGATTACTTTGTTTTTGTTGTTTTTATGTGAAATGGCAGTACCTATTATGCTGATGTATGAAGGAATTGTAATTCATCACACAGTGGCATTAATGAGTAATTGAAGTACAATTTTATAAATACATCACCTTGGATAAATGAAGAATGAGAAAAATAATAATAGATATGAGAAAAACTATAAAATCCAAATACCAAACCAAAGTAGAAAGTTGTGGGGCAGCATCAGACACAATGTTAGAACCAGCCAAGAAAGAGACAAAACTCCATTGCAGACAGGGTTGTTGGAGAAGGACTAACAGCTCTACATTTCTTGGAGTCACCAATACTGATGATTTAAAGTGGACACAACATACTTCAGCTATTGTCAAGAATCCTCACCAATGTCTTTACTTCAAATGTCTCAATCAATACTCATTAACATGTATATTTCCACAGAAAAGGTCATATGTCTTACATTCTTAATGCTGTATAACACTCTGATACAGTATTTTCTCAGCTCAGGACTGCAAAGCACTGTGGAGATTCATGAAGTCACCTCAGTATTACTCATTTCATTTATAATATATGCTTCCTTTAAAACTCAAACTGTAGTATTATAGACTTCAACCATTCTGTCTCTTTTCCCATTCTACATTCTGGGAAACAGAATTAACAGTTGCACCGTGTGTATCTAATTGGACCTGCCATTGTTGTTTATTGGGCAGCTTTAGCATATGATGTAATAAAACAAAATACCTTACATGGTGTCCTCTACGGTTTGAGGAAAAATTAGGGTTAAATAGCATGAGATATTCTATGGAATGTCCCCTAATAACACTTGCAGAAGGCTCTACAGTATACTGGAATACTCAATGGAGTCTTCCATTAATATCTGATGCAAGAACGGGGCTTAAAGAATTAGGAAGAGGACCTGATGTTCCCTGATCTTTGATGCACATACAATGAAAGAGTGGACAGGGTCTCATAACAATAGCTACAAATGGCTGTATAGTAGAAAATTCTGAACAGAGCATTCACATGTTCCTTTCATTATGCATTAAAAGTTATCATTTAGTATCATTACTGCAGTTTGTTTGGCTAAATAGTTTTGGAGATTTTTCAGGTAAGAAAGACAAACTTTTTGCAGTACTCATTAATCATGGATCCAGGCAGTGGCAAAAATGTTACATGTTGATTAGCACATATTAGGGAGAATTTCACTGTATTCTGTACATGTGACAACAATGACCACATAAACTTATGAAACACTTTCATATACAGTGTAAAAGAATGAGTCTCAACATACTGGAAAGGTTTGGGGTAGCCACCCGTATATTGTCCCTGGCTGAAAAAAGGGTTTTGAGATAGGCATCTGATGTGCATAGGCTGAGTTCCAGACTGAACTGATTTAGTGGTGGAAGATGGTGGCTTTAAACGGTGATACTGGAAGTGATGTCATCTGAGGCCGGAAAACAGAAGTGATGTCTTTCTTGGCCCCAGAACCGGAAGTGACGTTGCTGTTGTTAAATGAGGTAAGTTTTCCCATATTTGGCCTACAGAGACAATAGAAGAAGGTGGTAGCACAGCCCGCCACCCCCTGGCCTGGCGGATAATTACCTCCACTTGGTCCACTCAGCTTCCTCCTAATCGCACGTTTCTGACAACAGTTTTATTATTTACCTCATAAAGTTACTGAATATTTGCTCATACTGACAACTGAATGAGTATACCTGTTGTTTATTTCTTATGTAGTATATTGTACTCTCTGTGCTACCCATCTAAAACAGGATAAAATCAAAGCAATCAACATAGACCTTAGTATAAAGTTTGCAGTGCACCATGCAATGCATATGCCTTTGTTGTACGCCATTTGGTATGGGATTCATACGAGCAGCGTTAATGTTTATGATGCAAAATCGATTGGAATATCAAATGCGCCCTGCGGTAAGCTGGCGCCCTGCCCGGGGTTTGTTTCCTGCCTTGCGCCCTGTGTTGGCTGGGATTGGCTCCAGCAGACCCCCATGACTCTGTAGTTAGGATATAGCGGGTTAGATGATGGATGAATGGATATCAAATGCAATGCATTTTATAAAAACGTTTGTGATGTACTATCATTTGGAATGACAGAGACATATAAACTGGACAGACACACATACAGACACTTATCCTTTTGGTGGATGGTATTGTATATATTATATACAGTTGAATTTGTTGTATATGTTGTGTTCATTATGTTTTGTTTGCATTGTTTGTATTGTATTACTGTCAGTAGCCTGTGAGAGACATGCATCTTATTGTACAGTATTGTACACATGTGACAATAGCCTTTAGCTTGGACACATTGGTACACGCATATGCACACACACTCCTTCTGAATAAATTTTGAGATATTGGAGAAGACAGGCTTGAACAAAAAAATGTGCAAGCTCTGCTTAGAAGGTAGTCACATCCAAAATGAAAACAGCATTTCGTTTATTTGTGACAGTGATGCTAACCGTAGCCATTTTGTTTTTAATATAGAAAATGGCTTGTAAAAGACGAGACAATTATTTTTAATATTTCTTTGTATGAGCGGTAGAGTGCTGTACTGATGAACTGTCTCATAGCTCCAGGGTGCTGGACTCAGATACTTGTCTGGTTATTTTCTGACATGAATGCTACAGTTATTGGTCACTTTAAACCCTGCCTGATTAAGTGTGAATGTGTGCGATTGTGCCATGTGGTGGACCGGTGTTACTGTCAAGGACTAGTTACTGCTTTGCACTTGATGCTGCAGGGTAAGATATTAGATTAAGCTTTTAGAATGCAGTTGGAAGAATACAAAAATAATGGATGAATTATTTTGCATGTAAATATAATACATTAAAACTGATTTTAGTGAATTGAAAAAAATGTTTATTTTAATTTCAACAACGTACCTGGAGTAAATCCATGCAGGGAGAGTTTACATGCTCTATGAAGGATAGGTCATAATTTCAACGTAGGTCATTGTAGATATAGAACAATAATGATAATCACTATGATGCACTCCAAGAAGTGCGGATGAGAGTAATAATTTTCAGGAAGTAAAATAAAGAAAAAGAGAACAGAGCATAAACCTTAATAAAGGAAGCCAGAAAGTAATGTCAATGCACTTGAGAAACTAAAACAAAGGAGCTACTCTGCGCAGTACAAAATACTGTCTAGAGACAGCATAAATACCTTTGCAACACTTAGGTCAAAATTAGCAAATTTTGCCAAGCAATGAAAAGCAGGTGGCATGGCCATAGATAAACTACACTTCAGTCTAGAAGTGTGGATCCATGTACAGTATGTGGTAGAGCCAATCTGTATTTCACATTTTAAACAATTGTAATTCAGTGCATCTAAGGGCTTTCTTTGACATTGATATTATAAATAGCTGTCTTCATACCACGGATTGTTTATACAGTAGGTGACACTGGCTTTCCTGAGATTTATCTGCACTCTAGACCAGATATTCAAAGGTCATAAAAAACTAATTGACCCATGAAACCTGTACAGGATTCAGAGACAACCTAGGGGGTTTAAACCTTTAAACACATTCAAGTGGTAAAAAGACTGTGGAAAAATATTTATAGAAAATTTATGCAAGTTAAACAAGTTTTAAAACGCAGCTCCAGTATGACTGAAAAATTGATATATGACACTGGTAAACTAGTTCCAGATTCTAGTAGTTTTAGTTTATTTGCCTTTTTTGCATGTGGATTGTAAACAGTGGTTATGTTTATTTTAATGTCTAAACTGGAACATATGGCTCTCTATAATCAAAACATAAATTGTAGATCCTGTCAGACACGATGGAGGCTGGGATTTGGCACAGTCAGATATGTCATGAAACAGTTATGTCTACCCCAGTCTTGGTAAAGAGTAGTTTGTAACTCTGGTGGGTTGTTTCAAGTGTTGATGTTTGCTCCTTTGGTCTGGACAAATTTAGAATGAATCGGTCAACTGTGCTCCAAAAAGTGTCTTTTAAAACGAGAGTAATTAAGCAGTATGGATAAACTTGTTTTCAGGCCTCTCAGCTTTTCAGAGTCCAAGGTTATTTTTATTTTATTTTTTTATAATTATAGATATGAGTACAATGACTAAACTAAATATTTTAAAATATCAGCAGTACCATTTGGCAAATTAGATAAATCGCTGTCTTTGCTTTACAGGTGCAGTAAAAGGCCAGCTTTCTAAAGCTTTGAGCTATAAATGGGCCATTTACTAATCTTCTCCAGGTATTCTAAGCAAACAAGAAAAAATATGGAAGATTTGTAGAACTTGTTCACCATTATTTTGCATGAAAGACTTTGGAAAACCTCAGAAATCTGAGGATGTGGAATCTGGACACACTTTTATGCCTTTTTTTAATATTGGCTATTAGAAATTTATTTTTTCTTTTTGTATTGATACTTTCTGGTGCCATTATAAAAATACTTAACATATACAGTATAACAACTTAAAATGATAGGTTTTTGTACTTTTGACATGACACAAGGAAAAAAGGGCACTTTTTTTTTTTTAACTGTTATAATTTTTAGCGCCAATGACTTTGGGCTCGGGCGGCACGGTGGCGCAGTGGGTAGCGCTGCTGCCTCGCAGTTGGGTGATTTGGGGACCTGGGTTCGATTCCCGGGTCCTCCCTGCGTGGAGTTTGCATGTTCTCCCCGTGTCTGCGTGGGTTTCCTCCGGGCGCTCCGGTTTCCTCCCACATTCCAAAGACATGCTGGTTAGGTGGATTGGCAATTCTAAATTGGCCCTAGTGTGTGCTTGGTGTGTGGGTGTGTTTGTGTGTGTCCTGCGGTGGGTTGGCACCCTGCCCGGGATTGTTTCCTGCCTTGTGCCCTGTGTTGGCTGGGATTGGCTCCAGCAGACCCCCGTGACCCTGTGTTCGGATTCAGCGGGTTAGAAAATGGATGGATGGATTATATTTAATTTCTCTTTTTGTTCAGTATTATTTTTCTAAAGAAAATATTAAAAAATATGAGAGGGAGTCAAGCTAAAGTTAGAAAAGAGATTTATTAGAAAATGGAACAAACCTTAATAAAACTGATAATGTCATTTCTCAATGAAGTCTCCACGTTTCTCAATGCACTTGCGCCACCTGCCTGGAAGTGGCTGGTTTCCGGCAGAATAAACGATTTTGTCTTGTCCTTGCATCCGCTTTCTTCATGTCATCATCTGTTTTTTTAGCAGTCCAAAAAGGTGGAAATCTCACAGTGCCAAATCTGCCGAATAAGGAGGATGTGGCAATACCTCAATCTTCAGTTTCTCCAGAAGAGCCTTGGTGTTCTTAGCAGTGTGTGAGCAGACATTGTCTTGCAGCAAAAGGACTCCTTGAGACCTTCCACTTGGATTGAATAGCAGGCTTCATATTGGTCTCCAGAAAGTCACAGTAACTTGCACTAGTGACCGTAGTGCGCATGTAGTGTTTGAAATAACTGAGGTGCATGAGTGGTTGCGAGGACAAGGCAAAACCTTTTATTCTGTTGGAATCCAGGCACTTCTAGGCAGGTGGCACAAGTGCATTGAGAAGGGTGGAGACTACATTGAGAAATAACATTATCAATTTTGTTAAGGTTCGTTCCATTTTCTAATAAATACCATTTTCTATCTCTAGCTTGACACCCCTTTGTACATATAAATATACCCATAGCTGGTTAACCCTCCATTGCGTACTTCTTTCTCATAGCAGCTCTTTAAGATATGTTCATCAAACCTCTTTGAAAATTGTGTCCACGATTTTAAAATTTAATTCAATTGTCTCATCAAACTTGTCAGTAACTGTTTCATTAATTAACTCTTATGAAACTATGACCTGAAACTAAAGCTGCCTTATTCCAGACCATTTCTAGTGACATAAAGTCTGTTATGAAACCCCCAAATCAACTGGCCACACTCTGTTATATTTAATCGGTTACTGACCACCACTTTGCTTCTCAAAGACTAGAACACTGATCATTCCATACAAATACTGTAGATCAATTTTTCAAAAAATGGATTGAAAACAAATCAACCCCCATCCCTGAGAAAGAGAGCATGGCCAACGGAGTAAAGCTTAAAGCTAGTAAAAATAAGTAAATTGATGATTTTAATAAGCGGTTAAAGATAAATGGAGAAGAAAAAGAAATGGGAAGAGAATCTGCTTCCTCAGTGCTTTAAGAGCTTATTCTAAAATATTATTGATAAGATCCTGCCAGGTTTTGAAAAAGGTCTGCACAGATCCTCTAAGTTAGAATTTGATTTTTTCCAATTTCAAATAGTATAAAACATCAGTTACCCACTGACTTAAAAGAGGAGAGTTAGAATTCTTCCAGTTTAGCAAGATGTCTACGTGCCAGTAGTGAAGTAAAGGCGATCACAGTTTTTGTCCTTCTCCACTTTCAGCCCATCTGGAAGTACACCCAACACAGCTGTTACTGGGTTAGGAGGGATTGTGACTCCCAGGCTGTCTGAAAGGCACTTAAACATTTTTGTCCAGAATGATGTTAATTTGGCGCAGGCCCAAAACATGTCACCCAGTGAGGCTGGAACTTGATTGCAGCGTTCACAAGTTGGATCTTGCCCTGGAAACATTATGGACAATTTTAAACGAGACAGATGTGCTCGATATATAATTTTGAGTTGGATAATTGTATGCTTTGCGCATATGGCGCTCGAGTGAATTCTGTGCATTGCTACCTTCCACTGCTTTTCTGATATGTTGAGTGAGAGATCCTTTTCCCATTGTCCTCTTAGATCTTTGAAAGGGAGGGACTGTAAAATGATTTTATATATTGCAGAAACACTGTCTGAGTCCTTGAAACTGAGCAATATTTTTTCCAGCATAGAGGAAGGTGGGAGATGAGGAAAATCGGGCAGATTCTGTTTAACAAAGTTTCTGATTTGAAGATAGTGAAAGAAATGTGTTGCTGGAAAGTTACATTTGGAATGTAATTCATAGGATGCAAAGATATTGTCTATATAAAGATCTCTAAGTAATTTAATCCAAAATGTTTTCCAGATATTAAAAACTGCATGTTTGCAAGGGTTGAAAATGGTGGTTTTCGTGCAGAGGTGCCACAGATAAAAGATTCTCCATCTTACAATGCTTCCTACATTGGTTCCGTGTTCTGAGTGAGTGAAGCACAGTTGCGTTGTTAGTGTATTGGCGATGACTTGTACTTATTGGGGTACAAAGCAGGGAATATAAAGAAGTACTGCAGGATTTTATTTCTATTGCGGACCAAGCCTGTGTATGTTCATCTGTTTGTATCCATGTCCAAGTTTTTATAGCTTGTATGTTTGCTGCCCAGTAATAAAACTGAAAGTTAGGTAGAGCCATGCCACATTCTGCCTTAGGTCTTTGTAGGGTCGCTCTTCGGATACGTGGATGTTTTAGGTTCCAAATAAACGAGGATATGGTTGAATCTAATTGCTTAAAAAATTATTCATTGATGTATATTAGAATGTTTTGAAAAAAAAGAGAAGCTTAGGAAGGATATTCATCTTAACAACGTTAATTCTTCCAGCTAGAGTGAGATGGAGGGTTGACCATCTATGCAAGTCTTGCTTAATTTTTTCCATACAGATGGGACATTTTGTTGATAAAGAGCTTTATGTTTACTTGTGATATATACCCCTAGGTATTTAAACTGATCTGCAATGATAAAAGGGAAGGTGTCCAATCTAATATTGTATGCTTGAGAATTCACTGGAAACAGCACACTTTTATTTAAATTAATTCCGAGACCAGAAATCATTTGAAATTCTGTAAGTGCTGTTAGGACTGCAATCACATTATTTTGTGGATCTGATATATACAGTACCATATCATCTGCATTTATATAAACTTTCTGTTCCAGTCCTTCTCTGATAATCCCCTTTATCTCAATGCATTTCGAAAGTGAACTGCCAGTGGCTCAATGGCGATTGCAAAAAGCAGTGGTGACAAGGGGCATCCTTCTCTGGCACCACGTTCTAGTTTAAAGTAGTCTGAATTAATGTTGTTAATACAAACTAAAGCTTCTGGATTGGTATACAGTAGTTTGATCCATGCACAAATGTTCAGGCGAAACCCAAATTTCTCTAATGTAGTGAAAAGGTAGTTCCATTCAATCATATCAAATGTTTTTTCTGCATCCAACAATAATAATATCTCTGGGGTGTTTGACTTTGCAGGTGAATATATTACATTAAACAGCCATCGAAGATTGGAAGCTAAGTGTAGGCCTTTAATAAATCCAGTTTGATCTTGTGAACACTGATCTGTAAACTATTTTGTTCAGAAAATCTTTTCAGGTGTTGCCATTAGGATGGCAGCTGTCAAATATAGCAGTGGCCCAATCAAAAGGTTTCTTAGCTGCAAATTAGACTGCAGTACGTCCAAAACCTACAGCAGAGTTTTTGTTTCAACAGTGTTAGTATGACTATGAAATGTATGGCTTGATATTCATAACACTTGGAAATTGAGCAGCCATAGCGTTGTTAATGTGGCCTGGATCCTTCCCATTTGTATCTGACTGCATCCAACTCTGCCATCTCCATCTTGAGCGAATCTGTTTGAGGGGTAAGGGAATTGGACTTCAAGCACCTATCTGCAACATAACCCTTTTTTATTTTCAAGTCTATTGTTACAATGTAGTTGAATAGATTAATACAAAAATAATTATGACAACTTTGCATTTTGGCAGCTGTATTGCTAATTTTATTGAAATTAAATAAAAATGGGAAATCCATGATGACCACCTGGAAAAAGAACTGTGTTCTTTAATAGTTACCCTTGCTATGCTAGAGGCATTCATAACATGCTTACTGGCCCAACAGTAAATACATTAAAGCATTTTAAATACCATAACATTGAACATTTATACCATTTCTTTTATTCAAATTTCATTATCAGTCTTTCTTGCATATCTGTGCTTGCATATGTCAGATACAATGCAAAAGTGGCTTTTTATAATTTATACTCACCATTTAGACTGCATAGTCAACTATTTCCATGTCTGAAATATCATTAGATCTAGTTTGTACTGTCTATTGTTCTGTTTCCATGCTTTTTATTTATTTATTCATTTATTCTGATTCCTATACAGTGCACAGGCCCAGTCAAATGTAACATCTCATTAAGAAAGCTGTCCTGTTGGCAAGAAGAATGTCATGCAGAATTAAATATCACACATTCATTTCAACAACGGTTAGACAACCTAGTAAATACATAATGACACTTCTACTTGTCACAAGCAGGCTTTCTACCTGCTTCCATATCTACATCGAAGGTTGCTACAATAGAAAGTACCTTGTTAGACATATCACTTAATCAATTTTATAATCTGCCTGTTTTTGTGTAATTATGTTTTTTGGATAATTCCACATACCATGTGCAAATGGCCAAGATTCATGTTTTATTTTTTTATAATAAAGCACTCAGATAATTACAAATCCATTTAACTGTTAGCTTTTAAGAAAAAAGAGGTATGATGTGGCTGATAAGAGCCGTTCATAAACTTGATTTGGCTTTAGTCCACTAATAACCCTTCCTATGAAATTCTGTATCCCAAAAAGACAACTCCCTTTAAAAGGGTCTGTCACCAGCTTAGGAAACAGGCTTTTTATTGTTCTTCTGTAACTATCTCAGGACTTGTGGCAGTGGACAGTGATGCTTCTTCTGAATCCAGCATGCTATGTGCTCTTCACACATCCTCAAAAATGTGCAGTTAGGTAAACTGGTGGTTCAAAATTGTGCAAGCGTGGGTGTGTGCATGAATGGACCCCAGAATGAAGTGATGCCTTACGTCTGATCTTTCCAGGAAAAGCTCTGGTTCCTAGCATGCCTGAATTGGAATATTCAGGTTTCAGAATGTTATGTTAAGTCATGACTTCTTGGACATGTACTTTATAATTGCTTTCGTTTCTGGAGTAAATCAAGATGTCATCAATGCAATCGACCATGTAATTAAAAGCTTTTTAAACTGGCATGGCAAGGCAAGGCATCACCATTCATTTACTGTGTACAATCCATGAGTGAAATTATAAAACTGAATGAATTAAAGAAAAATGTCCATTTTGTCTGTCTTGGTTTTACCCTTTTTGCTGTTCTTCAATTAGACAGTGGTCAGTAAAAACCACATGTGAGTGAGTCACCATTTCTAACTACCTTAATGTAACTTATGCCTATGTATAATCTTTGGTGATAAATCTGCCAGAGACAATTTTCTTCAATTAGTAAAAGAGATATTTTGTACTTGTTCAGATCAGACTTAAATGCAAGAAAATGACAGATAGTATTCAGTTGATCCTTCCAAAAAGATAAAGTGCACAGGCAGTGTCTGCAGTAAGGGGTAAACAGTCTTTTATTAATGTGTCAAAAAGTGTATTTTTTTTACATTTAGACCACTCTTTCATTTTTGTTTGTTTCTCTTCTGGCATCTCTTGGTGAAAAAGACTTCTATTTTGGAATATCTTTTCAATAAACATTTCAGTAAAGTATTAAATGACAGAAGCAAGTCAATTAACAACACAAAATTTACTTCCAACAATACTCGTATGCTGTCAAATGATAATAATAATAATAATATATTTTATTTGTATGGCACCTTTCACATGCTCAAGGTGCTCAAAACAAAATGATACAAATAGTTTCTGTATAGAACAATAAACAAATAAACACAGAATATACAAGAGCATTAAACAGAATAAACAAAAGAATAAACCAGAGTATAATACTAAATTCAATACTAAAGGAAATGCCTGAACAAAACACATAATTTGTGATATAACACACACTCAAATTATTCTGAGCATATGGACAGAGAGGTAGATTAAAAGAAGGAGCAGTGTGTTAGGTTAAGTATAAGCCTCACTGAACAGATGAGTTTTAAGCTGTTTTTTAAAAAGAATGAATGGAGCCAGTTGATCTTAACTAATTTTGGAAGGTCATTCCAAAATCTGAAGGCCCTGTCACCCAAAGAGTGAAGGTTAGTGTGGGGCACAACAAGATTGCCAGAATCAGAGGACCCTAGTGGGTGAACAGGAGTGTAGCGATGGATAAGGTCACTGATGTAGTCCAGTGCACGGCCATTTAAAGCTTTGTAGGCTATTAATAGAATTTTAATCTCAATCCTGTAAGACACAGGGAGCCAGTGGAGGCAAAGCAGGATGGGTGTGATGTGCTCACTGTTGTTGGTTTGTATAAGGACTCTTGCAGAAAAGTTTTGAATTAACTGAAGATGTGATATACAATTTGAAGGGGCACCTGTCAGTAGGGAGTTACAATAATCGATGCAGGATGTGATAAAATCATGGACAAGTTTCTCAGCATTAGAAAAGCAGAGGAAAGTGCAAACACAGGATATGTTATGGAGGTGGAAGTAAGAAAGTTTCTTAATCTGGTTTAAGTGGGTGGAGTAAGAAAGGGAGGAATCAAAAATGACACCAAGATTCCTTGCATTAGAAGAAGGTCTGATAAGATCACCATCAAGAGTGACTGAAAAGGAGCTCATTTTTTAAAGTTGCGCTTTACTGGCAATTTGCAGGAGTTCAGTTTTGTTACAATTTGATTTTAAAGAGTTCCATTCCATCCAGATTTTAATATCACTGAGGCAAGTTGTGAGCTGAGAAAGCACTGATGAAGTTTCACTTTTGACATTGAAATATATATTTACTATATGCTAAGGAGAAGCATATAGATACAGAAGAGCAGAGGGCAGAGGACGAAGCACTGTGGAACCCCCTGTGTGCCTGGCGCTGAGCTGATCCTGCTGTTGCCAAGACTAGCAAACTCTTGCTTGTCAGTCAGATAGGACTGAAACAACTGGAGGGCAGTGCCAGAGATACTAGCATGTTCTCTATTCTGGACAGTAGAATGTCATGTCTGATAGTGTCAAAAGCTGCACCGAGGTCTAACAGAATTAATATGCTGGTTTGTCCAGAATCCACTGCCATAAGTAAGTCATTGGTTACCTGAAGCAGGGCAGTTTCATAGCTGTGCAGTGCTTTGAAACCAGACTGAAAGGATTCTATCAGATTATTAGAAGTTAAGTAATTGGTGAGTTGGGAGGATACAACACACTCAAGAACTTTTGACAGAAAAGGTAAGTGAGACATAGGCTGAAAAATGTTAAAATTGTCAGCATCAAGACCAGACATTTTTAACACTGTTATTGTTGCTGTAACAGTTGGGATTATGGCATGAAGGCAAAATTTAAGAAGTGAGGTGAGGAGGGATTCCAGTATACAGGTAGAGCCTCATCTTATAAAGTAGGTCATTAACAAATGTAGATGTGACTGGTAAGAAATCTAGAAAAAGAGCCGGATGGTCAGAGAAGGCCTGGATATACACAGTGAGGCCAGTCTTATATGAAATTCTCTCAAGGTGTCAGTCAGCTGCTTTCATAGGTCGTAATTCTAAATTATACAATGGAGCTGAACACTTAAAGGAAACTTCCTTATGATTTAACGGAGCTGTTTTATCTAATGCTAAATGATGGGCTAAGAGATAGTAGTCAACAAGACTATCTGACGTTGATGGAATAGAGGAAGACAGAAAAAGATCAGAAATGGATCCAGCAAGGATAAAAGGCTGGATATGTTTAAGGTTTCTGGAAGAAATTTCACATTTACAGGTAAGAAAAGGGAGAAGTAATGAAACGGTGAAAAGTACTGAATTATGATCAGAGAGTCCCAAATTACAGCTATACGTATTGCCGACAGATAAGCCAGATGTGCAGATCAGGTCCAATATATGACCACCGGAGTGGCTGGAAAATTAACATGTTGCACCAAGTCAAAACAGTCCTATAAGGAGAGGAATTCATTCCTCAGTTTACGTGTAAGTGTGTCAATATGGATGTTGAAATCGGTGAAATCGAGTGACCTTGGAAAATGACTCTGCATAGATATTACAAGATGGTCTAGTTTTGCAGTCCTTTTTTGCATGGCTGAAACTGCTTCTCTTCCTCTTCTCTTCCTTTGCATTAGTTTTCTGTGTGACTTGATTAGTCATGGGCACTGCAGCAGATGGTGGGCAGGGAATTTGCTGCTTTCTTTGCAAACAGGGGATACTAACACTTTTCCAAGCTCCTCCAGTTTCTTTTGCTTGCCTTCCATGTAAAGTTCAGCTTACTCTGTATCGCAAAGAGGCTGCAGGTGGAGACATCAATAATATTGTAAAGGTGAGAAGGCAGTTAGCAGTCTTTCTTTGTCAGTTATATATACACTCGTGACTTTGTCATGATTGTTCACACCTGATTTGTTGGTATTTTACTCATGAGTGATTGCTGGTTCTTGTATTTTCCCGAGTACTGGAATGGAATGGAATCAGTTCCCTTGTGTACTCATTAAGATAACATACTGTACTTGTTTGTCCTTGGGGGGCAAGTCACAAGAGTGGTTGTGGCGGTAAAAATGAACATGGAATACAAGACCTGTCTGGTTTTTGTTGCAATCAGTGTCTTGGAAACTTCAGCTTGCTTCACATTACAGTGCCATCTATTATATTCTTTTTTAACTTACACGCTATGAATGGATTTTGTTTTAAAAAATTTTCAATTTTCCCAAGCTTTTATTGTGGACTTTATATGTGTAATTATAGGTTATTTTGGTTCTGGCATCAGTTTTTGATGTTAATGTTTGGTATTGAACTAGACTTGAGCTTTGCATGAAGACTTTGTCTCTCTAGCTGGTCCCTTCATAAAAATTTACTTGAGTAGTATCGAAGGAGAGAATTAAAACAAAACTGAGAGTCATTATGAACAATGCTTCACTTTCTCTCTCTGATACACTGAGTACTTTCAGCCAACAAATTATTCAGCAAAAGTGTGTCAAGAAATGCTACTGTAGCTCCTTTGTACCAAAAGCAATAGGCCTGCATAATGCCTTTACTGTAACTGTGACAGGCAAATCAGAAGTTTTCTTTCTTTTTAATTTTCTTGCTTTATAGTTATTCTGGTGTATATTCAAACTAAAGTGTGTGTATTTATTTATTTACTTACTTTTCTACCTATAAATGTATTCATTTATTTAAAGAGGTTCTGTAAAAAGCCAGCCAGTCCTATCTATCTATCTATCTATCTATCTATCTATCTATCTATCTATCTATCTATCTATCTATCTATCTATCTATCTATCTATCTATCTATCTATCTATCTAGGTCAGGGGTAGGCAACGTCGGTCCTGGAGTGCCGCAGTATGTGCAGGTTTTTGTTCCAACCCAGTTCCTTAACGAGAACTCAATTATTGCTGATGAAGCACATATTGCTTAAGTGACATTTTGATGCTTCATTTTAGTGGTCTCGCTTGTTAAGGTTCTCCAACCTTAATTGCTTATTTCAATCTTAAACTGCTGCATTCAGTGTTTTAATTGCTCCTTATTAGCAATAAGATGTAAAATAGATAGATAGATAGATAGATAGATAGATAGATAGATAGATAGATAGATAGATAGATAGATAGATAGATACTTTATTAATCCCGATGGGAAATTCACAAAAATAAAAAATAAAAATAAAAGACAAAGCAGCCAGCAGTTCTCCAGCTAGCTTTTTTCCAATTACATCTGTGTGTGTTCATCATGCACTGTTTGATTTAATAAAACACTTAATAGAAACATGTGACAGACTGAAAATGATCTGTTTTAGGCTTCATATCATTTGGATGATATCCTTGGAAAGGAAAAAAATCTACGATATAAGAGCCTTACATTGCACAGACTAACAAGCCATAAAATTAAATAAGGTCTGAGATTGGCAATGATTGGTTTCTAATTAAGCAATTGGGTTGGAATGAAAACCTGTAGCCACTGCGGCTCACCAGGACCGACGTTGCCTACCCCTGATCTAGGTTAATACTTCAGAAGATCCTGTCTAAGCTCAAAGAAAACAAAAAAAAATGACAGGTGACGTTGTGCCCATTTTCTTTATGGTGCTCCCTAAGCAGGTTTTATTTTTAATCACTTTGTCACAGTGTATACTCAATAATAATTACACCACAGAGAATAAAAAAGTAATTTATTACCTTTGAATGAAACAAGTGTCTCACCCACTGTGACCTCAGGCCCAGGGCTGCACATGTAAGTCCTTTCTTGTCCCACATATCCCAGATTGCTGCCATTTTGTTTGTGGCACTCTATACTGGTTTTGACTCACAGTTGTCAAACTGAATAACTGATGTGAGGGTACAAAATATTTCCAGACACCTTGTGACATGAACAAATGGTACACCATCTTGCTGAGTAATAGAAGCAGCTATACCTCAGGACATATACACACCAGCCAGCGCCAGAATATCAAGGTATGCGTGAAATTTAACAACATCAACTTTCATCCAATCTTCACCATAATGCTGCCTCTCATCTATCTTTGTGTTATCAATAAGAATTTTCTCGACTCCTGGAAAGAACATGGCAGTATAGTGGTGCAGTGGGTAGCGCTGCTGCCTCGCAGTTAGGAAACCTGGGTTCACTTCTCATGTCCTGCCTGCGTGGAGTTTACATGTTCTCCCCGTGTCTGCGTGGGTTTCCTCCAGGTGCTCCGGTTTCCTCCCACAGTCCAAAGACATGCAGGTTAGGTGCATTGGCAGTCCTAAATTGTCCTTGGTGTGTGGGTGTTTGTGTGTGTGTGTCCTGTGATGGGCTGGCGCCCTGCCCGGGGTTTGTTCCTGCCTTGCATCCTGTGCTAGCTGACCCTGTGTTAGGATATAGCGGGTTGGATAATGGATGCATGGATGGAAAGAACATCAGGAAATAAGCTGTGGAGAGGAAAGAGTCCATTAAAATGATGAGCACCCACTGTAAGTGAACTGCCTGTAAAAACGAATGATATTTTAGATGACTGAGATGAAATAAATGAATTAAATGATTACTAGTGCTCATCAGGTCAATTAATAGACCTCTGTCAGTTTTGTCCTCAAAGCTTTTTCCTGCAGCTTGTACAGAAATACTCTGTTAATAACAACACCAAAACAGATTTCCTGACGCATTTGATTGTTTAATATTTTTGAGCATTTATGCGCTCCTATTTGTTAAGCTATGTGCTCTTTATCTATTTTTAGTAGAATGCCTTTGTTCATCTCTTAGAGCTAGTTTAGCTGTTGTTAGGCACTCTCTTCTGCATATATAAGACCCAGGTAAACAAAACAAATCCTTGCAGAATTGACCACACACATTTTATAATTAGGTTAATATTTCAGGTTAACCTCAGGAAACAGAGGTTTTTGGACCATATCCTTTCTTTTAGTCCTCCTTCTGCCAACACATCTTACTTATTTTGTTCTGGATCAGTCATGATAGAATGAAGGTGTAACCTTTTAAGTACTTCACTGGTCTCAGAAATCCAAGAGAACATTTGGAAAGTTTTATTTTATATTGAATATATAGTCCATGGGAGAATTGGGAAGAAAGCTTAGAGGGAAAGGGAGACAAGATTTGTGAGAGAAATTAAGCTTTTTGTGAAGTCAAATTGTGCATCTTTGATTGAAAACGAATTTAAAAGCACTTGAGGTAATGCATGGCTGGCAGGTGGTTACCAGTGGTTATCAGATACCCAAATGCTGCCAGTGTGGCAACAGAAATCTTTTTGTGATCTTTTTAATCTTTTTTTTAAATCTATTTTTCTGTGATATTTCTCTACGTTTTTCTTTTTTCTTTTTTTACTTTATATCAGCGCTTTGAAATCAACAAAATTCATATCTACTCTAAAATATTTTTTCACGTTCAAGTCATTAATATTTCTCACATCTTTCTCAACTACATTAATGAGCTCGAGCAGTGAGTTGCATTATGTCATTGATACAGCTACATATGTTAAGTCGATAAGTAGACAAAGGTTTAAGAGTGAAGAAGAGAAAACCCCAAATGGGTCAAAACCAGGAAAACAAAAGTATGAGTGTCAAATGAGAAACAAAAATTGTGGTAAAAAAGAAAAAGCAAGGTATCATTAACCAAAAAAAAGCGTTCAAAGAGTCTGAAAGAGCAATTTTAAAAGGGTTTAGGATTCACAGCTCAGATGAAGAAGTGATATCTTGGGGAATCTTTTAACTCATCTCATCATGTCACAACCGTGTACCTAACAATGAACACATTTGCCCTAAGGACAGAAACTCAAAGAGGCTGTAACCTAAAATGGAGGACAAAACAGTCCAAAAATTATTAACCATCAAAACAAAGATGAATCGCCACAATTAGATGTTAAGCTGAAATTCATTGACTCAAAAAAACCCCAAAACAAGCGTCAGAAAAACTCATAAATACTCAGAAAAAGGAAACAAGTCCCAACATTATAAAGGTCAGTCCTGAGGATGTTTGAGTTATCCATGATTTGGATTAAAACACCGGTAAATGAAATGACTGTTCGTTTGGTGTGTGATTTTTAGTGAATTTAGTTTATTTTGAAACTTTGAAATATATTTTAAGAAAATGATTCTTTGTTAAGATTTGAGATTTGTTAAAAGACAGGATGGATTTTTTAGTATTTCTGTTAAGCTTGGCTCTCAAAGATGTTTTGCCTTTCAATCCCTCAAAAAATAAAATGAAGTCTGCCTTCTCTCTAGTGTAGGCAGAATAAATGGCACTTGAGAAGGTCCTTTACTCATGTTTGTAAGTGGTGGCAACATACATCCTGAAAATAAAAACTCTGAGACAAAGAGAGGATATACTGCTCTGGATGCAAAGGTCTAAATATGTCTTCTGGATATTGGTGAGCAGGAGGACCCAGTTGGCAGACACATGGGTAGCCCAATTAGTACAAAGGCCTTTGTATTGGCTATTTAAGAAAGTGGCAGCACAGGGTCTGTCTAGGAGATTCTGCTCTTTTAGAGCTGCATGGGATTTTTAAGTTAACAGGAACCCTAAGATAGCTTTAACCTGATGTTCTTGCCACCAAAGATGGGAGCTTGCCCAGAAGCAGTAAAAGCTATACTTGAGTTTTAAAGCTGCTTCAGTGTGATATTTTTCTATCCACCTGGATCTTCTGGCAGGCAACATCTGTTTGTTTATCTAATAGGGAACCCATTTGGAAGATGGTACAAAAATTTTCTTAAAATATCTGATTCTCACTCTGGCACATTTCCTTATTTACAGTCAGTCAATGTGCCATGGTTTTTAGCAGACAACCTACATAAATGCATACTTTAGTGCTTAATTTTATGCAACACAAATAACTCACACTAACTACTCCAGCAAGAGGGGCACAAGTCAGCTACAGTTCTTGATTATTGTCTTTGGGTCTTGCTTTCCCTGACTATGGTTTCTGAATGCTCCACTTTTGTCTGCTAAACTGAGGACTTTAGACTACTTTATATTTGTTATTTTGCTGAACAACTTCGTCCAATTTCCAGGCCTAATGGCTATCTCACAGCTATAAAAGGCTGGGTTCAAAACTTATCCCAGTCACTGTAGAGTTCTCATTGTTATTCTGTTTCTCCCATTACCCACTAAAATCTTAACGGACATACTGGTGAGTTTAATCGTTGATTCATAACTGGCCATGTGTGAGTGAGCTGAACTTGAAATTGTTTGGTACTTCCCTTGTGCCTGGTTCCAGTGCTAAGTTGGAAGTGTAGGCATAGGCACTGCCTTCGTGAGACCCTAGGTTGAACAAGTGGATGCAGTAAATACTGTAGGTACAAAACATAGACAACGGAAGTGGTCCTCAGCATTCAGAACTATAGAACCCTCATTTTACTTACATGTATAATGCATCAAATGTACTCTATTAGAATACATGTTATGGTATGACCCTTACTTAAATAAAATTATTTCTGGATCACAATATAAAACAAAACACACAACACAACATACAATACACAAATCTGCTTAATGCAATTCAGGATTGCAGGAGGTTATGATTGTTCCATCAACACTGGAACTCAGCACTCAGCAGGGATCAAGACCATCACAAGGCCATGTCACACACACACACACACACCCAAACATAACTCTCATGCTGGGCCAAGAATTGCCAGTTTACCAAACAGGTAGGTACTTGAGATATCAAAACCATATATGCATAAAGATAACAACCACGTGTGGGATTCAAACCCAAGACAGTTGATCTCTGAGACAAAAGTTAAACAAAACAAAATATTAGCATGAGTTTAACATCAATTAATAAACAAATATGATAGCAAGGAGGTACAGAGGGTAGCATTGTTGCCTCATGGGTACAATATCCTGGTTCTGAATCCAATCCTGTTGCACAGCTCTTGACACATGACAGTAATTACTCTTTAACCTTATAACCCTATACCCGGCCTTTTCAAATGGTGGCTAACAGGCCATATGCGGCCTAGAAGTAACCTCAGCCCATGGTCCTGCCAGAAACGCAGAGAAAAACCAAGAAAAACACATTCCGTGAGCCTTCAGAGATTACTACATAAATTCCTACAGTAGTACAGACCATGAATGCAACACTCCGCAGAGCATGGCAACATTCAATCCACAATGCAGAGCGTTGTTGTGTGTTCAGAAGTGGTTGCAGTAGTCTGTGATACAGTGTGCGGTGGTACATAGTAGCTGGTCATTACATCAACTACATATTAAATGATTCTATGATCAATTGTGTTCCGAGTATTAGTTGTATTCCAGTTTCATCAAGTGAGTACGAACATGGGTTTCACAAATGAATCTAACTGTTACTCCAATGAGAGCCTTGTTACTGGCCAGTATTGTCTCCACATTTCTCATCATATGATTGGTTGTCCCTCCACTCAAACACTTTGATTCTACGGATTCATGGCTGTTACTGTACAAAGACAACGATCAGCCATTGACACTCAAAGCAAAGAATGAATTAGGAAGACTGCATTTGATGAAAATGTAAAAAGTTTGGAATTTTCTATAAAACTCAATTAAATTAAACACTATTTGTGGTGTGGGACTACATAACTTTTTTGTAGAATGCAGAGCTCATTATTATTATTCTTCAATTTCAGAAATTCTGCATTTGTAATTTTAAACTATCAAGCACAATATTATGCAGTATGATACTCCTACACATCATTTTTTTGCATTTTTTTAAATGGAGTTTCGCAAAGTGTTTTGAGTAGTGAGTAAAGTGCTATATAAATGTAAAGAATTGTTATTATTACTATAATTATACTTGATGATCTGTCAATTTTGTTATGTTGTTTTTTCACCAAATAAACAAAAACATGCAACGCTAGGACTCTCGGCCACTAAATACCTTCACAGTACCCCAAACTTGATCCACACACAGCGTATGCATACTGCTACCTTCTTGTTTACAAAAGAGGCACTGCTAATCACATATGTGGTGATTTTAAGCAAACCTCGTTTCCCTCAGTGTACAGAAAATGTTGTACTCATTGGTGTTAGTTACTGTTATCACCTGTTAGGGGTTTTTTGCACTGATAGCTTTGATAGCATTGATAGTTCATTTTATTATGTTAAATGCACTTTGTGATATGCCTGGGTCATATAGGACCAAAATATTTATTTTATTTCAAAAGGGAAACAAATTTTATTGCTAATACTATGCACGTTTTTTGATTTTATGCACTTTGTGAAGTACCTGGGTCATATATGTCCAAAAAATTCATTTTATTTCAAAAGGGAAACAAATGTTATTGCTAATGCTGTGCACTATTTTGTTTTTATGCACTTTGAGATGTCCTAGGGTCAGATATGACCAAAATATTTATTTTTTCATTTCATAACTGGTTCTGTTCTGTTCAGTTATAGATTTTTTATTGTTGTTGTATGCACTTTTTGATGTGCCTGTGTCAGATGTGACCAAATTTAAAAGAGAAACAATGAATAAACATTACTTGTTTTCCAGTGCATTCATTTGTGTTGGTTTAAAATTTGTCATTACCTGCTGCTGAAAATGTCTGGCCCAGCTAAATTTCTTGGTTTGAAATTCAGGCCCAACTGAATTTGTAATTGAATAGCCCTGTCCTATGTGTTATCTGCGTGAAGTTATTACCTTCTCTCCATATCTGCACAGATTTTCTACTAGGTACTCTGTTTTTTCTCCCATATCCCTAAAGACGTGCAACTTCAGTTAATTGGTTCTTGTATTGATGTGTGTCTGTGTAGGCCCTGCAATGGACTGTTGTCCAATCCAGAGCTAGTTTCTACCTAACGCTCATTTGAACTGGTATAAGCTGGAGAAGGTGTGGTTCTGCTCTAAAGTCTTTCTGTAATATTGAACTCTTTATACTTATGATCACATTATTTTGTTTATTACCTAAAACGTATGACCCTAGGTAATGCTGAGGGTATATTTTAGCGTCATCTGAAGATTTAGCTCCCGTTGTTGGGAACAATTTCATAATACTACTGCCACTTAACTGAATCATTGGTCAGTCTCATAATCACTTCTGCCCTTATTTGTGAGACACTTGAACTCCTTCACTTGGGCCAGCCTCTTATACTTTACTTCCAAAGAAGATGACCATAACCTCAGATTTGGAGTTTGTAATTCTCATCCCATCCACAACACAAAAAAGCCAATTATTTAGCACCCACTTTACCATCACAATCTGGTACAATATAGACAAAACTGTCTCCTCCACACTGGTTTCATGATCAGTCTCTTAGTCACCTTCAATTGTGGGAGCTACTTGCACTTACTTGTAAGAAGCAAGCCACCTTTTTTCTAAGAGATGATCAGGTTTGGAGGTGCAAATTCTCATTTTATCTGCATCACAGTCAGGTGTTTACAGTTCCACAATATGTGGAAGATCACAGTCCAGTAATGTTAAGGAGACAGCATCCTCTGCAATGCTTAAACTCCCAAACTGGATAATCTCCAGCTGCTCAGCTTTACCTTGATATGCTGTCCAATGAAAATCACAAAGAAGAGAGGAGCCCACAGCAGGGTCCCATGTTATCACTAAACTTGCTTTCATACCAAGTATGCAAGTACAACTCTTACTCCCCAAATACAGAAACCTTCTTCAAGACAGTATAGTGTAAAAAGTCTTAATCTTTTGATGTGTCCACAAAGTATGACCAGGCATGTTGTTCCATTGCAGTGAAAAGTAAATTGCAAACCATTCGTTAAATTACTTTGTTATTGTTGTTCTTTTCTATATTCTTTCTTTGTTTAATTATAAACATTTGTTTGTGTCCACAACACAGATTCAAACTGATTTACATGCAGTTTTTATATCAGTCGAAAGTCTTTTACAAGCATTTGGAAGAATTTACATGCGAGGGTAAACTACACAGTCTTATGCTTTGTTGAGTAACAGCAATCTCCTTCTTCTTAAAATATGACAGCAAGGTCATTTACCCAAATTAGGACAATTTTGCCAATTACACAATCTACAGAGTCTGTCAATTAGAAACTATTTTAAATCAGTGAGAATCTGAATTAAATTGCCCTTTTGAAAATAAATTCTTAATTTTAAAATGCAATTGCTGGCAGCAAAATCAGTATAAAGATGAAATGAAGTTCACTTTTCATGTTTTGTCTGTATGCAATACTGACAAAATATTGTAAGGATTGGCTAGCTTTACAAAGTCTATAGAATGTGACTCTCAAAACATAACGACTGTTTTAAAAATGATAAATTAAAGTAAGGTTTCATTAAATCAGTCTACCAAGAAAGAAAAAAAGAAGCAAAACTTTT